>NW_021680503.1:858334-868897 GCF_001412515.2 Diachasma alloeum
GGGGGGGGGGGGGGGGGGGGGGGGGCATGTTCTAGTGGTGGTACTGGAGAGAAAAAAATTTTAGTCGGAAGTGAGATCTCTTCATAAGAAAACTGGAATTTTTCTTTAGAAGAATATTCTTATCCATTTTTCCTCGTTCTTTTCTCATTACAAAAAAATGTTTCACTGTAAAAAAAAATAAGTTTGAATTGAGTTAAAAATTATAGTACGGAAATTTTTCTGAATGGCACGTGTGAAAAAATTCAATGGAAAACTTAGCGAATTCGCTAGAGAGTTCTGTGGGAATTCTATAGGAATTCTATGGGGTTTCTATAGGATTTCTATTGGAATTCTATTGAAAAATACTATTCGTTTTTTGCGCTGATTCTATTGGATATTCGATAATATCAATAATATCAATAATTCTAATAGAAAAAATCTAAGAGAAAAATTCAAACAGAAATTTGAAATCTATTGACTTTTTCTTGTTGAATATCCAATAGCATCAGCGCAAAAAATGAGTAGAATTTTTCAATAAAATCTCAATAGAACTCCTATAGAATTTTCTAGCGAATTCCCTGGGTTTTCTATTGAATTTTTTCATGCGCGGGTGTACTAGAAAAGTTCGTCGATAAAGCGCTCAGCTCTTAGCTGAGTTTTCGAAGAATCTCTCCGAATCCACGGGAGACAGTCAATTTTTTATAACAACCTTTTTTGTAGCTCTTAATTCGCTCTACAAAAAAGGGTATAACAAAAATTTTATAACAAAAAACAAGAGTCAAAACAGATTTAAACCGTTTTACTCATTTCATTACAAACAAAATTTCATTATAAAAAAAAAATAAAAGTTTAAATTAAGTTGAAAATTGAAGTATGGAAATTTTATATTTTTCAATTTTTTTAATTTTCAATTTTCAATAAAGTAAACTAGAATTTTTAGAAACTCTCTCTTGTTTCTGTGGGAAAGTTTTCCTATATAACAATTGCAGCAAGGTTAAAAGAATGAAGATGGCTGCAATTACAGAAGCTTTTCTCTTCAAAAATATAATGGCACTGGTTTTAAAACAAAATAATCTGAAAAATAACCAAACACCTGGATATTTTTTTTGAAAATTCTAGTATTGGTACAGGATGGAGGAAAATATGAGGGAGTTGGGAGTGAGATTGAATTGTGTTTCCCTGAAACCAAAATCTCGACCCATTTGCGCTGGCGATATTTCGAGAAGAACTGCGAGGTCTTCCTCCTGTCAAGATTCCGCGGAGGAAAAATTGCGTTATGTTCCAACGTGTTCGTGAGTATTGATTATTGAGAAGTTGATGCAGCATTTGAGGAAAATAATTGTGCCCTCTCTTATTCAATATGAGGAAGTGATTATTGTCGTTGGTATTGTTTATTTAACGGTTTTTCCGCAAGGAATAATTATGTTTATGAGGAAGACACGTGTGGATGCTCGTCTGGCGGAGAAAAACAAGTGGAGAGTTCGTGCAACGACTACTTCGACGAAATTGCAGACGAAAATGAAAATTACACGGACATCGCGTGGAGAGATGAATCACCGGAGAAAGTGAGAATGTTTTCCGTAAACTTCATTACAACCACTCAAAACGTTTTAATAAATTTCCGAGTTACAGGGGCTAAAAAAACAATATAAAAGTTCTCGCACTCCTGCCGAGTCTGGGCATCATCGTTATCAGACGCATCGAAAAAGAAGTAATTCCTTCCTCATTTTATTTTCCCAACTCGATGTTTTCTTTTTTTTCTATCACACTGGAGAGATAAAAATCACTTTTTTACTACGAGATTCAAGGCGCGAGTGTGCAAATAAACATCGGAGAAATACCCTCAGGGTGCAACTCTCGCATCTACTGAGAAAGATAAAACCAACTCCAGAAAATTGTGTGCCTGATAGTGCGGAGACCAGACCGGAACCAGAAATCCTAGCGGAAGTCCTTCTTATGTCCGAACTTGAAGGCGCTGATCTCAGCTCTCTGAGCCCTGGCAATATATTTAACAAAGTTTTTGCAGAGTCATGTGATTTTACATCCGGCGAGGACGAAGGTATCATTTATTTAAAAAATTCTGCTGATTGTCGATTGAATGATACTTCGGAGAATTCAGATATCTTTTTTGGACAAAATGATTTTTAAATTTCCTGTAGGAATTTTTTAAAGAAAAATGTGTCCTGTAGACAATGAAATTTTTTTATTTTCCTGTGGGAATTATTTATTGCGATTTTTTCAAATCAAAATTGTGTTGTAGAAATTATTGTTTTATACCTGGATTTTTCTGTGAAAATGAAAAAAACGGGAGAAATATTTCGGTAGAAGAAAAATCGTCTTCAATTTGTTCACAGGAAAATTTTTCTGTAGATTAATTCATCCACACAATTTCTTTGAAAACCTAGTGAATTCGCTAGACAGTTCTGCCGGATTTCTATTGAATTGACATTAGTTTTTAGCCGATTCTATTCAAATGTTCAATAGAAAGTCAATAGAATTAAATTTTTCTGCACTCCTTATTCTATTGAGATATTTTCTATATAATATTCTCGTCTCAAGTTTCCAAGTTTTTCGTTTGATTTTCTTGACGAAAAGAAAAGAAAAAAAGAATGAAAAAAATTTGGAAAATTTGAGGCGATGAAATTCTATAGAAAATACCTCAACAGAATAAATTGTCCAAAAAAATCAAATTCTCTTGATTTTTGATTTTTTCTACAGAATTCTTCAATTTTTCTATACAACTTATTCTATTGAAATATTTTCTAGATAATTTTCAAATTAAAACGGCTCAAATTTTCGCTTGATTTTCGTGACGAAAAGAAAAGAAAAATAGAATGAAAAAAATTTGGAAAATTTGAGGCGATGAAATTCTATAGGAAATACCTCAACAAAATAAATCGTCCAGAAAAATCAAATTCTATCGAATTTTTCTACAGAGTTCTCTAGATTTTCTATTCAGTTTTTTCGTGGATACTGAATTCTCCCTAGGATCATTCCATCAGCTTCCCTCCAGGGCAAATCCACGGGAATGTTTATCCGAATAAATATACCCACAATCACTCGTGCAAAAAAAAATTCCACACGCTGCAGATTGTACAGATTTCTCCAATCCTATACACAACTCTGGGGATAAAGAAACCCACAACAAAACCGAGGAGACTATCTCACTAATAGAATCCAACGGCGAGGAAAATATCGACGCGGCTGTGGATGATACGTTGAGCCACGCCAATGAAGAATATGATGGCTCAACGCAATATAAAAGTCTCCGTCCTCCTAGAAATAAATTTCCGAGAATTTCCCAACCCTTGGGCTGTTCAACGTACGAATAACTCCAGCCAGATCAATAAGAAAACCCCCGAAAGTTTTAATATTTCATGACGACGTTATTCATATTTTCAGTCTCGTGGAAATACCCTCGGGGAATTTGAATGTGAGACTAAAAAATCACCGGCTGCCTGGCGAATTCGAATCCACCGGTAGAGTACAAATAAATGGCACCGCTAAACCCCTATGGTTTCCTGGATATCTCGTCATAAGCTCCATGCAACCAAATTACCTCCAGATAACTCCAAATCCGGAAGCTGCATTGTCTGAAATTTGGAGGCTCTGCAGACCCCAGAATATTCTACCAGCATCAAAACTCATTCTCGAATAAATAATACCTGGAGATTTTTTTAAATAAATATGGCTATTGCAGTTTAATTAAACTTCCGAATGCAAACAAAACTCATCTCGCAATTACGGGGATTTTCATAACTTTTCGAGGGGACGGCGCAGAGAAAAAATTTCCTGCTTTCAGGGAATATCTCTCTGTTTCGGGACATTTCGTGACGATAAAAATTAATGAGCGAAGAATTTCCAGTTTTTGTTACTGATGCATGGGAGGTTGGGGTAAAACGGACACTTAACTTTTTTTAAATGCTAATGAGGGGTTGAAATGTTAATAAAATTTAATATATATATTCTTTTCCTTTAAGACGAGCCTAAACTGAGCTCAATTGAGCAATTTGTTTCTGAGTTATGACTAATTTAAAAAAAATTCTAAAGTGTCCGTTTTACCCCATCCTCCCCTAATAATTACTATTTTTAGTTGAGGAAAATTTCCCTTAAGATGAGACAAACAATTTCCATTCAGAAGCCTGAATTTTTTTTGTAGTATTTTAGTACTTTTTATACATTTTTCTTTCTTAAATTTTAGTTTTCGATGAGGAAATTTTTTCGTAGAAAGAAAAAATCTCCTACTTTTCGGAGAACTTAATCATGATAAAAATTAATGACGGGAAAATGATAGAAAATGATAGAAAAATTGTCGACTCCTCAGCCTAATTTTGCATAAATTAATAAAAATTCCCCATTGAAAATCAATTTAATTCAATTTCTGAAATCAAATTAATTTAATTCAGTAGCGAAGTGGTAAAATGGTAAGTCGGCTCATCTCTTAGTTGAGTTTTTAAAGTATATCTCCGAATCTAAAGGAGATAATGAAATTATCGTAATAACTTTTTTTCTACAGCAAATTGAGTGCTACAAGAAAGGTCTTGACAAAAATTTAGCTGTCACCCTTAGATTCCGAGATATTCACTAAAAACTGGCCAATTGTCAAAATCGATTTAAACCGCTTTACCACTTCGCTACTGAATTATATTTCTAGTTGTGATAATTCTATAAATTTGATTTCCGATTTAAATGTGTTGATATAATCTCAATTCAATGAATGCAAGCCCTGAATGAAAATAACTCCCCTAAACTTGAAAACATTTCTCACTTGCCTTCAGTAATTTTTAAACTTTACATCACAGATATTACCCCTGGAATAAATCAAGTAAAAAATTCCTTATCTCAAGCCGACAATATTTTTCCATAAATAAAAATTTCTCTCTGTCAAGAAAACTCGCACGAAACAAACCATTGCTCTGGTAATAGTGTGAGGGGGCAGAGCTTCACTAATCGATGTACGTGCCTCGTCTACCACCACAGAAAATTCTCCAAGAAGCAAAACTCAGGAGAGAGTTATCGAGCACCTCCATTCGGATACCCCTCGAGTCACGTAGCATGACCCAAAAACGTGACTAACCCTTATTCTTACGCCGAAATAGGAAGTATTAAGAGAAAAAAAAATATATCACTAGGAATCTTCATGGAGAAGCAAATCAAAGAGAATATTCCACTGGCAGAGGAATGTTGGGATCTTCTGGGAAGCTGTCGTAAATGCTGAGATATTTGTTCGGATTGATTATTTTGTAAAGAATATTAAAAGAATTTCCGATTTACATTGATTACGGTGTAAATATACTAAACGAAATTAAAAAATAGTAAAATAACTGATAATATAAATTTGGAATTGATGACAAATTAAATATGAGACCATCATCAATCATCATCATCGATCATCGGTTGTCTTACTTATCAAATTTCTTATAAGAGATTTTCAATTATCCAAATAACCACCGATCTTAATTAAATTACTGATTGATAAATAATTCGGAATTTGATTATTCAAATTGATGATTACTTCAATAACTAGAATTTAAGAGTAATATTAACGAATCGACTACTTATAATTTAATGGTAATTATAATTTATGGATATGGCTATCCCTGATTCCAACACATTTTTTTGGAAATTAAGGATATCAAGGATATCAATTCCGTCATTCAAATTACATTTTGTACGGAATTATTATTTTTTCAAACATTTCTTATTTAAAAATGAATAATTGAAATTCTTTAAACTTCCAGAAACCTTATTTTTTAAGTTCTGAATATGAAGAAATTTGTTACGACTCCGAACTTCTATTACGATTTTTACGGCGACAAATTAATTGTTTATAAATTATTTATAGAACATGCTCGTAATTTTCAAAAATTGCACACGGAGAGAAATTGTTTAGAAAAATTCTAGTGCTAGCACGGGAAAAGAGGCGCAAAGTGACGGCCAGGAAAAAATTCCAGTGCCGGCACTAGAAATTTTATTGGGGAAAACGTGAATTTTTCCCCGCATTTCTGTGAAAATTTCACAGGAATCCCCAGAAATTTTACCAGAAATACCAAGAAATTTAACCTTAATAGCACTACAATGTTCCACAGCCGGTGGATTGTAATTTTTTCCAGTACCATTACCAGAATTTTTCTAGAAAATTTCTCTCCGTGCACTTTTTTAATTTTTTCATAAATCTTCTTCCAAAAGTAAACTTTGAAACTTTGTAAAATGTCTGGACACTTAGTGTTGAATGGAGCTCAGCTGAAAGCTCTGATGTTTGACTACAAAAGTAGAAAAGCGTTTCACTGTTAAAAAAAATCGAATAAAAATGAATGAATAAAGTCATGAATAAAATTGATGAACACCAAAGGTTTCAAAAGTTGTTCAAAACGCTGTAAAATCTAGAAAAAAAATTAAGAAAATGGGAAGGAGAAAATGAAAATTTTACGTTCAATATGGGCATTATCGTCCGCCCCCTACATTTGTGATAAATTTTACAGAGTTCGTTCATTCAACTTTAAAACCCCATAAAAGAGAATAAAAAATCCAAAATACTCCTCTACAGTCCAACTTTCACCGGAAGTATCGTATAGATGATAACAACTCAGGGGTAAGAGAGAATCTACAATGATTGTGATCGGAAATGACACAAAGGCAATAGGAAAGAGAGAGACGGATGAAGGGCTGAATTGATCAACGGAAGGAAGCAGGAAGTCACTGGGGAATCAGTATACCCTTTGGCATTGTTTGAAATCTGCGAATAGGATACAAGCCGATGAAGTAGGGCAACTGAAAAAAAAAGAGCACGAGGAAAGCCATAGGGAGAGAATGAAAGATATGGGCAACTAGAGAGGGGAATGGAAGCACCCACTAGTCCTCCAACTGACAAATGGTTGTTTACAATGGATTCGCTGGGAGCTTTTGCCTGCAATTGTATTCCGACTGATGTAAGGGGGTGTAAATTTCTCTGTCTTCACGGGACTGGTGAATTTTGCATTGTTCATTTCATATCGCAACAACGGGGGACTAAGGACGAGTTATGAAAAGGAGTACGAATAGAACAGGAGATATGCATCTTGGTATTACGGAGTTGCGATACGATGGAGAGTTATTGGGGAAGTCAAGACGCTAGTTTTAAATTATTTATTGAGGGTGTGAACGGAGATATTGTAACGGATCGGGGAGATAAACTGCTCCATCGATCGAGTACATTTTTTCAGGATTTTGGAGAGAGCTATTTGTCAAATTCGTTTTGATGAAATGGAGAAAAATATTCAATTCTAGGTTTTAATAAATCTAGAATTTAATTAATTCAGGAGGTAATTTTTTGAAGAGTCAGTAGCGAAGCGGTAAACCGGGTTAAGTCAAAAAATGTGATAGTGACTGTCCTTTTGTGAATTTAATCAGACTCAGGTACGGATTTCGTTCAATATCGAGAGAGATTTTAGCATAAGTTGTAACTTGTGCAGACTATTTTTTAACAATTTTTATCGACTTAGCTCGGATTGTTTTCTACACTCGAAGAGTTAAGTCGCTGGGGTTTCTTGATTTTCCCCTCCAACCGAGTTATGTCGATTTAAACCGCCACTCAGTAAAAAAAATCGATTGAGAAACCATCAGGTAGATGAATTTAATTAATTTTCCTTCATTATAAAATCATAATAAAATTCTATAGTCGGTAAAGTGGGAAAGCTAGAAATCCAATTCTTTTATTCAAACTACTCCAATTTAAGGAGAATATTAAGAATACCCATTGAACCCATATAAAAGGAGCTAAGACGACTTAGCTCATTTTTAAGTAATTTATATAATTTTTAATATTAAATTTTAAAATTACATAATTTATATAATTTATAATTTTATCAGAACGTCTATTTGTGCCCCATTTCACCCTGGGTCATCGAACGATCCGCAATAATATCATTATTCCAACTTTGAGAGTTTAAATTTGATTCTTTTGAAAACAGAATGAAATTGATTTTGAATTTTTGGGAAATGATTGTACAATCACAAAAGCGTTGAAAAAAAGCTGAAAATTTTTAAAGCGCGTTTTTGAATAATATTGGAAAATAAACCCAATAGAGAGGAAATAGAAAATTAATCATTTGATGTATCTAATGGCTTTAAGGTCGTAATTTGTTACAGTAGTCAATGGCTGTGGGATCGTTATTTACCATGATAAATTATCAATTCACTATTTCCTCTTTATCGGTGTTACGTGGGAGGTTTTCTACCTCCCTTAATTGAGTCGCCGTTCGACTCAAAACTATGCTCAGCTAGCTATACGGTCAGAGCTCACGGGGAGTTCGCTCAGATTCAACGTGACGCGACTAAGAGGAGGATCGGGATAGGTATAGTATATTCAAATAGCCGAACACTACCGATCTATTAATAATAAACAGTATATTATATAGATGAGTTACAAATCAACTGTTTAACGGGTTCGGTTTTTACGCGGGTCTGCTATAGATTTTTGGTCAGGAGTAGACATCCGTCCAACTTTAACTCCTGCCGTACTCTAGAGCTTTGGAGCCGTTGCTAGCTCGAAATGCTTAATAAGCATTCTCACGGTTTTTCGTAACTAACACAGCCATATGTCATCACTGACAATGGCTACAACAGTCAAACAGCTCCATCCCAAGAAGCCGAACTCAAGTGTCACCGTGGGACTGCTTATTCAGCCCAGACATTTTTGCCTTAATTTCATGATAAAATATTAACTAAACAAAATCGACGTGTCAATATCTCCACACGTCACATCGGGCTTATTTTTTAATCTTTATTAAAAAAGCTCTTTGAAAATATTAATTTTTTCTACTTTTTTTGATTGTACAATGATAATTTTTAGGGACTCCTGCGTGATGTAAAATCCAATGGAAATCGCGATATATTTTACATTACGAAGATGGAAAAACAGTCGAGATGACGTTCGAAAGATAATCCACCCGGGCCTTAAATCAATTTCCATTAATTTAAAAACCTGTGAACCATGAAAAAATGACTTTGGAATTGTCGAAAGAAAAATACCGCTTGCTCCTTGCTTGCTGCAATTGAAGGAGAATTAGAAACCGAATCACCGTCTGAGAGGAATCAATCGATGACAAACGGTGAATGGATGAATGCCATTAATTATAGGAGACGATTGAAGGTTCAGTAGCCAGTGATCTGATAATTGTCATTGATTTAACCCAATGGCATCCCAATTATTGAGGAGATTGTGCCTCAAACGTGTAGTCAACTGGATTTCAACTATTTTGAATTCTCCAATAGGATGCAGAATTGGGGTTTAATGAATTTAAATCAATAAAATGAATTGGACACTGGAATGCACGACTCGGGGGGCAGTTGCAGACATTTGGGGACAAAGCCGTGCTTGAGAATTATCCCGGACGTGAGGTGTTCTCCTGAGTCAACCTCACCAGTGAAAAAACAAACCAGTGAAATTTATACCCCCATAGTGTGTTGGTAAAGCTCAGAAAGGAAGGCACGACAGAACCAACTACGTTTGCACTGTGTATTTCCACGCTTGAAGCAAATTAATTTGACCCAAATATGCTTCCTCAGAGTTACAAACCTCATGTGGAACTATATATGGGAGTTTCAAGTAATGGTGAATGCTGAAGGGGTGCAGCAGGAGGAATACTATGAAACTTTAGCGGCAACCCCTATTCGCGGGGTACATTTTCACTCGTTCTACCCTCTGTCGTCGTCTTGCCTTATGCCGAGTTTTCCTTCCGTTTATGGTAGAATAAATAATAGGGCGCGCTGTCACTAATTTTTTGCTGATATTTACAGGTAATTTTTTGGAGAGTTTTATCAAGTGACGGATCTACTGAAATTTTGAGGAATTTTGACATTGGAAATTCACTATTTGATCGAGTCATCAGTGTATTTTGAAATGTTGTTAGTTATTCTTCACACGATTAGTTATTAGTTAGTTATTATTCACACGATTAGTTATTCTTCACACGAAATTTTGGTCAAGTGACAATTCCACTGAAATTGGAAGGATTACGTCTATGAAAATTCACAATTTCATGAAAAATTCAATGGAAACTGTAAATTTCAGTTCAATTATTTCTTGAAAATGGATAGATATCAGGGAAATGCAGGGATTTATTCTTGAATTTTAGATTGATGGAAAATTCAAGTGAGTTGGGGAATTCTCGTCAAAATTAGGAATTTCAGTCATTAAAAACATATTTTCGAAAAATTCCACAGCCAATTTTTAGTTTCATATTTGAAAAATCATGGCCAATTGAGGATATCCAAGTATCGCTTACAGTTTGGTACAGACTACACTATAAATTAAATCATTTTGCAATGTTTTCAAACATTAATTGTTTGCAAATAAATAATTTAAATTGTTTAAATTTCCGGAAACTTTATTTTTTTCAGCACCAAATTAATTTTTGCTAAAATTCTGAAAATTAATAAATTTCTTACGACCCCGGTCAAATGATTTTCAAGGTGGCAAATTGATTGTTTATAAATTATTTATGGACTAGGGGGTTTCGCCCCCTGCTCGCTCCGCTCGCCAATCCGGGGGGCTTCGCTCTCCCCGCTCGCTTCGCTCCCCCCCCCCCGTCCGTGTGACCGCAG
>NW_021680503.1:868908-890113 GCF_001412515.2 Diachasma alloeum
CCCCCCCCCGTCCGTGTGACCGCAGCGGTGTGACCGTACCCATAAACATCTTCCATATGAGCACCCCATAATATAGTAATCCTCCATAAATATCGATATCTCCTTTGTGACCACCCCTCATATAGACATCCCTTATAAATACAGGCACCTCCCCATATAGGAACCCCCGTATAGGCACCCAGCGTCCCCTGAATTTTTCGCCTTATTTTTTTATTTATATAGAGAGAAATGCCCGTAATTTAAAAAAAACTGCAATTTTTCAAATTAAACCGCTCTAGAGAAAAAAGTAGAGAAATGTCGCAACTCCATACGAAATATTTCTATACATGTGGCAGTAGGTCGTATAGGATCAAACCTATAGGAATCGTATAGAAATAATTCCTATAATAAATATCCGTATAGAAATATCCGAATATCATATACGAAAATCCTATAGAAATTCTATACGCAATCCGCATGGAAAATTTCCCTTCAAAGCTACCAGAATATCTGGAAATAGTTCACATTTTGAAATTGAATTGTAGTTATTCAGAAATGCTTGAATAAAAAAAATAGCCAAAGTACTTGTATTTTTGATTGAATGAGCTATTCACAAGATTAATGGTAAAATTCGAAATCGACCTCTCGCCACGTACGTAACGTGGATTAGAAGTTAAAAAAGAAACAAAAAACATCAAATACTCATTCTCCATTGTTCTCCTTCGGAAAATTAAAACACCTATAATTGCCTATTGTTCATCCCTCCATATGGTTAATCAAGTTAATCAAGTATTATGTATTTTGCATTGTGACTAACCTGTTCTGTGTTTCGTCGACGCTGGTAGACAAGACAGTTGTTAATTGTTGACCGAGGCAACGGGGTTGCTCGCCCCGTCTCGGTGCTCACCGACCTTCGTACCTCGAAATGATGCCACTCTCCACGTATCTCACGTCCTTTAGTTTGTTATCGGTCAGCACCTCACTATCCGCACGTGCGCTCCCAGATGCCAATGTCTCCTGGGAATCCCTCGTCTCCACTTTCCCGGAGTCAACCTCCCCCGAATCGTTTGTCTGTGATTTACGCATAACAAGATTCCTGGAAAGACGATTAATTTGTTCAGCGGTGCGAGAGGACGTGCACAAAAAATTTTATTGATAAATCAAGTGAATTCAATCGGAAATCTATTGGATTTTGGCTCATTTTATTGAAGAATTCCGGAGCTTCTTGCGCGTTTTTTCATAGAAAATGTCCAACAGAAACGAGTTTATTTAAAAAGTTGGTAAAATGTCATGTTTTTATGCAATTTTATCTATTGAGATTGAGAAATTTTCTGTGGGATTTTGAATTTGGATTTTCTGTAGGAAACTGTAAAAATCCTCCAGTTTTTTGAATTAAATTTTTTCGTGAGTGTTTGAATTGATGACGGATATTTCCAGAGATTCGTAACTTTTTATTCTATTGATTTTTCACCAGCCTGAATGAACTTGCGAGGCACGCTAGGAGAGGAAATCCCCTGATGACTTATATTTTTCTTCAACCGATCGATATATCTGGTTAGCTCCCGTTCTATTTTGACGGACAAGATAATTGGGCTTGCATGAAAGTCGGAATCTCGTTAGGAAATGCGTGATCAGGCTTTCACTATTGTGGTATGTATTCGTGAAGAATAAATTGGCATTTGTGTATTAAAAAGAATCCCTTGTGTAATCTTTGAGGCACAGAAGAAAAACTGTTCGCTTAAACTTTTCGATAAAACTAATTTTTAGGACAAAGCAATTGGTTTTTATTTGAAGTAAATTCTGAATAAAATTTATAAAATTTTATCAACAATTTTTCAATGCAGTTGCACTCAATATGCGGATTATGCTGCACACTTTAGCGGAAATGTGTGACTCCCTCGAACATCCCCCGTCTGACATTATTTTCCCATCCGGGATGAAATTCAATCGAGATAAGGAGTCTCACGAGTGGTCTGGAATGCAAACGAAAACCAATGGAAATAGCAGATACGTACATGTAAGAATGGATGATTCTCAGATTTTTTTTCATAGGAAGGAGGATAATCTGGTGGATTGTGAAACACTCGATTGCTAAATCCGGATTTAGCATAGATAAGACTCGACCCGAGAGCTTCGCCACCCAGAATGTCTTCGGCATTGAAGGGAATAATCCAATACTTTCTCGTGTACTTGCAGTAAACCCGAGCCCCGATAGAGCCAATGGAGACATCAGATCATGAGATCACATTCAGCGAATTCTCCACCGACAAATTTAACATTTTTGGATAATGCATTATCGGGTGGATAAGGAATCTCCTATAACACTGCTGATTATCGTGAAATTTCAGATTTTGCCAGTCGAGAAGGCAAGAATTCCGCAATGCGATTGAATTTTTAATTAATTAAACATTTATTTCAATGGAACTGTGAAATAATGGAAATTTTCAAGAAGTGTACACGCAAGTTCAGCGAAATTTTTTTAACAGGTACTTGAAATTGACGAACTGAAAAATATCTGATTTCTTTAAATTTCGTTTTACTGAACTTCCGATTCATCTTGAAGATTTATTCCAACACAGAAGATCCACTTTATCCACAAAATTCTTGAGTGGATAAAGAATTTCCTATAACACTGCGGATAATCATGCAATTTTTTATTTTGCCAGCCGAGGAGATAAAAATTTCGCAATGTAATTGAATTTGAAATGAATTAAAAATTTATTTCAGTGGAACTGTAATGTGACTACAATTTCCGAGAAATATCCCCGCAATTCCAGGGACAAATTATCAACAGTAACTTGAAATTGCCAGACTTAAACGCCTCCATTTCCCTTTTTATGTAGCATAATATCTGATTTATTGAAATTTCATTTTACTGAACTTCCGATTCATTTTGAAGATTAATTCCAACACAGAAGATCCACTTTATCCACAAAATTCTTCAGTGGATAAAGAATTTCCTATAACACTGCGGATAATCATGAAATTTCTAATTTTGCCAGCCGAGGAGACAAAAATTTTGCAATGTAATTGAATTTTAAATTAATTAAAAATTTATTTTAGTGGAACTGTAATGTGACTAAAATTTCCGAGAAATATCCCCGCAATTTCAGCGAAAAAATTTCAAAAGTAACTTAAAATTGCCAAACTTAAAAGCCTCTATATCCCTTTTTATGTAG
Source organism: Diachasma alloeum (assembly GCF_001412515.2). NCBI lineage: Eukaryota > Metazoa > Arthropoda > Insecta > Hymenoptera > Braconidae > Diachasma > Diachasma alloeum. Next base: position 872,067 of record NW_021680503.1, read on the forward strand.
CATAGTATCTGATTTATCCAAATTTCCTATTACTAAACCTCCGATTCATCATGAAGATTCATTTCAACATAGAAGATCCATTCATTCCACAGAATTGGATAAGGAATCCACCCTTTTCATGTTGAAGCTACATCTCCACAGTAAAGAAAAAAAAAATTATTTTACTAAATCTCCACTTCATTTTGAACATTAATTCCAACACGGAAGATCCACTTGTTCTATAAAATTCTTGATCGACACATTCAATGCCGCCCCGACAAATTTACCATTTTTAAATAATCCATAATCGTATAAACAAGAAGTCTCCAATAATATTGCTGATAATTTCCGTCTCGCATATACAGAAAACGTCGAAACCAATTTCCCCATTTTCAATTGTCCCCCTTTACGAAACAATGATCACGTATTTCCATGGTACATCCCAATAACGGTAATTCCTGTAATGCAATACCCGAGCCCAGGTGCTGGGTAAAACTTGAAGTAGACAGGTCTGCAGAAAGGTCCACAGAGTGACCAGCGGTAGTGTCGGAGAATTTGAGCATTGATCGAATGCTGGGCCGTCGTAATACCCTAATGTGCTATCAGCGAAACGCAGGGGAGAGCACGAGCCGTGAATTCACAATTCAATGCCCTCTTCTCTTTGCCCCTCAGTCACCCCAGTTTTACCTCACAACGGGAGGTTTCGTGCATCGGTTTTACTGTGCCAGTGAATCGTGCCTATCGCTGGCTTTCCATTCCACGTTAAACGATGACTCCACGGCTGAAAGCTACGTTATTGCTGGTTTTATTTATTTAGTTTGCATGGGGATTTTACGTTTTAGGCGGGGGGATAATTGTCTATCGATCGATCGTGAAAGAAAGCAAAAACCAACGTGTTTTTTCAACTTCCCGGCAGGGAAAATATTGTAATGACCTCGAAAATCAAAAATCGATTTTTCATCAAATCTCCATGTTTCAAGGTCTTTTCGATGTTCCTAGACAATTTTAAACAAAATGTCTGTCTGTGTGTGTGTGTGTGTGTGTGTTACTAGGTATGTACGTGGTCAAAATTTTGGTTAACAATTTCTTGTGAACGAATTGTCCGATTTGACTTTTTTTTTTTTTCAATCGATAGGTTTTCATTCAACTTAGAGCGGATTAGATTTTGGCTGATATCTGTTTAGTGGTTTTTGAGTTTTCCCGGAAAGAAAATTTCAAAATGACAAAAAAGCAACGAACACTTTCTTAATCTCATGAAAATCACATATAGAATGATTATAATGAAGAAAATTTCATACTTCTCTTCGATTCCTTCCAAAAATTGCCATTTTTCGATCAATAAATGAGAAATTAAAAAAATCCAATTGGAATCCATCGTAATCGACTGGCGCCTCTACTACCAATTAGTATTGGTCACTAACTCATCTGGAGTTAGTTGCTAAGAAAGTGTGTTGTTTTTCCAAATTTCTCATTATTTATATCACTCCGATGTTAATATTAACTCTCAATACTAGAAATCTTATCGTATTTCGAGTTAAGAGAAATATTATATGAAAACAAATGCTGAGATCAGTGGTGTACTTCGTCTCATGAAAATGCGACACATTTCTCATGAACGCGACATCTTTTGATTGACCAAGTTTTTGCGTCTACTTCCGGCATGTACACCAACTGTGCCGAACCGGCGTGTGCTTTGATAAAATTATCAAGTGAGAACTGTGTTTACCAAAATGTCGCGTGAGTATGACTTTACGAGCAGTGCGGAAATCGATGCTTTCTTCCCTGGCAATGAAATGATGTAAGTATAGTTATGAATCATATAATTAAAAACAAGTAATTAAAAACAAGGGTTTCTCATGAACAAATAAACAGAGTATTGAGAGTTGAAAAGGATTCTTTTAGTCAAAATGGGAGGAATAATAATATCGGGAAGTTGTTGGTGCGACCCGTCCGACGGGTCAGACCCACATGAATACATCCGCTACCAACCCACCCGCAATGGGAGCGAGCGCAGCGAGCGACCAACAGCTCAATCCACTAGTTAATATTATAATGCCCCCTCCCCCCAGGAGATCCTTATGAATTCAAGGATTGACACTGAATTCGATTATAAAATCTCATGTTTCAATTAAAATTCGATGCAATCCCAAATTTTTGAGCTGCAGGAAGACGAAAATTCCTCTATTTTATTTGAATATTCACTCCCAAATTACACTGAATCAATCAATTGATGGTTGAAGAATATATTAACCTGAGTTTCCCTGATTTTCATAATTTTTTTGAGAAAAATTAAAATGAAATTTAAAGTTTTCAATTTATAAAATTTCGAAGATGAAGTGAAATTCTCTGAAAATGAAGAATAGGTCCTTGAAGGCAAGCAACAACCTATTTGTTTTTTTATATCATGGTGGAGGACTCACCCCCCAAATGGTCCTCATGAACTGAATAATTAACACTGAATTCGATTTGGAGAGGAGAAATCATGAAATTTCATGTTTACATTAAAATTCAATGAAATTCCAATTTTTTGTACTGCAGGAAGACGAAAATTCTCCAATTTACGTTAATACTCAGTCCTAAATTACACTGAATTATCAATCAATTGATAATTCAAGAATATATTAACCGGAGCTTCCCTGATTTTTATCATTTCTCAGAAAAAAATTGAAGTAAAATTTAAAGTTTTTTATTTCTAAAATTTTTGAGATGAAGTGAAATTCCGTGAAAATAAATAATATTCCTTGAAGGAAAGCAACAATCAATTTTTTTTACCTTACGGCGGGGGAAGGGGGCGGGGCAGGGATAAACCTGAATTTTCCTGATTTTAATCATTTTTCAGAGAAAACTGGAAATAAAATTTAAAGTTTCCAATTTCTAAAATTTCTGAGATGAGCTAAAATTCCCGGAAAATAAATAATACTTCCTCGACCACTGAAACATATTTTCCTCCGTGAAATCCAGGTCAATGTAATCAATGGATTTTTTTATTCCCTATTACCCACTGAAATGGAAAATCTTATCAACTGTTTTTTTTCACAACAAGGGGTCAGAATGCTTTCATGATACACTCAGAAGTGATTTTCGATGTTCATAGGCTTCGACGGTTGCCCCTAAATCTTCCCCACAATCTTCACCATCTATACCGGAGTCCATATGATGCTTATCTAAGACACGATTTCCCACTTTTCAAGCAACACCCCTGGTATCGCTCTCTTCAATCCCCGATTGTGAAGATATTTCTCTCCATTTCCGCATGACAATGTGAAATTGTTAAGTTTTAACTCCCATAAATTTATCGAAATATTGAGAAACTGATCTCAATCGACAAAGTAATCCACACGGAAACTCGAAATTACATCCCATTCCGCACTGGCATGATTGATGATTGTCCATTTGACATTGATCATCTTTGAATTAGGAATCCACGTGTCAAGGAATGATTCATCACATCTCCAATTCCAATTAAAGTAGAATTTGATGAACATCTTCGTTGAGAACTGTGACGCCCTCGCTCTCTGTATCACTATTGTTATTTCACTTGCCGTTTCTTCATCCCTTCCTCACTGATGAGAACTCATGACTCGCGATATTTCCATCACTCCACTTCAGACTCTGCCCCGAGAATATTTCTTTTACTTCTCGTCCCACTTTGGTTAATTACTTAAGTGATATTTCAAAAGTTCAAGCTATTCTTTGATGCTATTCTTCAGTGGTGAAGTGTTGGACAGGAGCCGTATCGATTTTGCTGTACTTTGTCAACCTACATTTCATGCCTCATATCGTTGGGGCTTACATATGGGCGTTATCACAGTTGAGGAGTGCAATGAGATTCAACTTTATCTCCATTAGATTACCAAATAACGAAAACTATATAGTACACTGATATCACTGACTCAACCCCGAAATATCATTTTTGACCTCACATTAGATGAAAAAAAAAAGTTGTCTGAATTTCGCTCTATTTTCATTTTTTCCTACCGTTCCATTTTGCCCCGCCGTTCCATTTTGCCCCACTCTCCCCTATTCACCAGCAAGTTTCAGTTTTTTATTAATTTTGAATAATTTAAAAATTGACTTATACCGTTTTACCATTTCGCTACTGAATTCTAGTACGAGTACTGGAAAAAATTGCAATCCACCGGCTGTGAAAAATTCTAGTGCTGTTAAGGTTAAATTTCTTGATATTTCTGGTAAAAGTTCTGGGGATTTCTGTGAAATTTTTGGGGATTTTCTGTGACTTTTTTTTCCGGCACTAGAATTTTTTCCTGGCCGTCACGTTGTGCCTCTTTTCCCGTGCTAGCACTAGAATTTTTCTAAAAAATTTCTCTCCGTGTGGGCTCATTTGAGAATCAGGAACATTTAAAAAAAGAGCAAAAATACTCCTTTGAAACCCCTTTTTTTATCTGTTCCCTTTCCTCATTTCTTTGCGCCAAGTCTCACGTCCCCTTCGCCGTCGTACGATTTCTTGACATGAAGTTTACACCAATTCTCATCTGTCAGGACTGGCCGTTTGAGACAATGTCCGGGATCCTTTCAACCAAAAATAATTGTTCCCTTTCGGAAACATTATTTTCGCTTTGAGATATTGTCCTCCATCTGTGGAACAAGAGACATTGACTCCTCGCCCGAACCCATCTTATTTGCCCAAGATCTCGCATACACGATTACATTCTCCATTTCAGAGTATGCGCGAGTATGCGCGAACTTTAATGCTCCAGGGTGAAGGTTCATGTAGTACGGTAGTTCAGTAGTTACATAGTTCACGAAGTTGCTCCCAGATTTGTTAATTACACTGAACTTTCGTTTTCGTCACCGCGACATTACGAAGAATGTCGCGGAACACCCGGCTAAAAAATTCGATTTTTGCGAAAGTCGACTTTCCCCCGAGAAAAACGGAAAATCTGACCTTTTGAAAATTTGCAAAAAAAAACTTTTTCAGTTTTCAGTTTTTCCACTTACTTTTGAGAGTTCTGAATAGCCCGTCGCTTTAATAGTTGGAATCAACGTTCACTCGGCTAAAAAATTCAGTTTTGGCGAAAGTCGACTTTCCCCGCGGAAAAATCCAAGATCTGACACTTTGGCTCCGGGTGAAAATAATTTTTTTTCAGTTTTCACTTTTTCCACATACTTTTTCCACTTACTTTTGAGAGTTCTAAATAGCCCGTCGCTTAAATAGTTGGAATCAACGTTCACTCGGCTAAAACATTCAATTTTGGCGGGAGTCGACTTTCCCCCGAAAGTCTTCTTCCTTTTTTTCAGTAAATCATTATAATTAAAAACTGGGAAAAACAGGACTATGTAAAAATTAAATGTATATATTATATGTATTTTGGTAATTTTTTTTGATTTTTTTGCATTTTTTTAGCAGAATAAACCAAATTGTTTGAATGCTCTAAATAATAGTACATTAGAGTACAAGGGCACAAATTTCGTTTTCGACGAATGTGAATTTTACAGGCCGAGCCGAAGGGGAAGTCTGTATTCACATTCGTTGAAAACGAAGTTTATGCCCGAGTGGTCTATACTATTTTATGCCACATCCTGCAGAAGTCGAGTTTGAAGCACGCTGCGCGAAGCAGCGTGCATAAAAAAAAACTGTGGAAACAAAAACAATTACGAGTACTTTTTGAATTCGTAATCAGAACTCACACCCTGGCTCCATCATTGACGAATGTTAACGAGCGACAATATTCTCTCTTTATCAACCATTAAATGTCGACCCAATTATTTTACTAAAACATTTACTAAACGAGAGATTTATTTGATATTCTCCCATTTTCTTCAGTCACTTCTCACCATAAAAATCAAAAAGCTATAATTTTCCCAATTTCACCTGTTCAATAATTACCGAGAATTTTGCGATTCGCATAAAACAATTTTCCCGGTGGCTTTCAATTTGACTTCATCAACTAGTCAATAAACCATGTCCCCATAAACTGATAATTCCATACGAGTTTATGCCCCAAGCAGCGACATTGTCATCACAGGAACCTCAAATTTGCGGGAATCACCAGCACGACTGCCCGATATAAAGCTTTCACTCACCCCCACCGACCTGTCAAACGCACTCCTCCAGTGGCCATCAAACTAGCCAATATTTCGAGCTGAATTTCCACTCCCGTCTTTTTTAATCCCCCCGACAAACACAAAGAATCTGTAATCCTGTTCGTATCACTCATGTGATCGAAAAATACAGCTGACAACAATAAATTGAAATTGATGGATCATAAAGACTGGAGCCAATGTCGACGAGGAATATCCAGATAAAATGGAATAATTAATTGCTTGGGTGAATGCACAACGCTGAAATGAAACCCAAAAGACGAGTTTTTATTTCAATCGCTCTGTGATATTGATGAAGCCTCAAAATTTTCCATTAACGCATCTGCGCTGAATGGAACAAGTTAAATAATGAACCGAATGGAAAGATTTCAGTATGAATTTCCATCTCTATTTTTTAATCCCCTCGACAAACGAAGAATCTGTAATCCTGTTCATATCAGTCATGTCATCGAAAAATACAACTGACAACAATCAATGGGACATGACGATTGCCCTATTAATTCTAGTAGAATAGAATAAATTCATTTCTGGTGAATGAAAGATTAAAATGAAATCCAAAAACGACATGAAGCCAAATTAATTCGGTAGCGAAGTGGTACTGTACTTTTGGATATTTTCAGTTTCTAAACTTTTGAACTAAACTTTTCAAATAGCATGGAAAAAATTTGAAAAAATTCATACCCAGTCAGTATTATCTAAATTAAATTTCGCCAAATATTGATATTTATTCAAACATTTCCCTCTTATATATAAATAATAAAACTTGTTCGCAAAACGCTGGATTATTTTTTATGAGATGTCAAAAAAATTCTTGATTTTATCACATCTAATGAAAAAAAAATCAGATTTCAATCTTTGATGACAAAGGAAGTATTGATGTTCACATAAGACACTGGGTTAAATCCTGATTTTGAAACATTTCTTCTTTAAAAAACCAAAACGATAATTAAATTGAGAACAAAATTAGAATTCCGAATCTAATCGAGCTTTCTGCAATTTTTTTGCAGTTTTCAATAATCTTTGAAGTTACCATAAGAGTAGAGCTACTTTAAGTCGACTTATCTCCCAGTTTAGTTTTTGAGGAATATTTCCGAATCTAAGGGAGATAGGCGAATTTTCGTAATTACATTTATTGTAGCACTCAAGCGGCTCTACAAAAAAGGTGATAACAACAATTTTACTATCTCCCTTAGATTCCGAGATAGTCAAAATTGACTTGTACCGTTTTACCACTTCGCTACTGAATTGTTCATGCAAATTCGCGAGATGGAGATGAATAGGCTTTAGGGCCAACCCCCACTATCCAACATTTCGATATGAATTTCCACCCCATCTTTTTAATCCTCCCAAAAAACACAAAGAATTTGTAATCCTGTGCATATCACTCATGCAATGGAAAAGTACAGCTCAACAATCGATGGAAATTAATGGAACATAGCTCTATTGATTATTAAAATGTAGAATAAATTCATTGTGTGGTGAATGCATAGATTGAAATGAAAATTCAAAAGCGACTTTTTTTTATTTTAATCGTTTTGTGATACTGATAAAAGTCGGAAGCCCCAGGATTTTCCATTAATGCATCTCCATTGAATGAAACAAATTCAATAATGAAATCGAATTAATTGTTCGTGCAAATGTACAAGATGGAAATAAAATAGAAATAGGGCATATCAATAGTAATAGACGTACATTTTAATATGAAATGTATGTAAATAGAATAAATTCATAGACGGAGCGAAATATTCAGTAAAAATTACGGAACAATTCACGTAATCCGCAATGGAGAATCGTTTTCCGGCAATTTTTATAGGAATGGAAGAGAAGAAATCTGAAACGTTTAGTGAATTTTCAGGTTCATCACCGAACAAAGTACGAAATTGTCATGTAATTTTTCCCGAAGAAGTAAAATCTTACAGAAACTTGCCGACTTATTGTGCCTCCAAAATCAAAAATTCTTGAACGTTCAACAATTTTTATGAAGCTGGTGAGTTATTTCTACGTTCCGTTCCGTAAAATTTCTCAATCGTTAGGGAAAAATTACGGAACGACTTGTTCCCAGAGCGGTGAGTCATCAGACGGATGGTTAATTTTTACGGAACAAATCGTAGAATTTACGTGGCGATTCGTACAATTTCAGTTCCGGCTCACACTTTTTATTGAATTTTACTTCGCTCGCGGACTACGATTTGAAAAGTAATTTTTAGGTTTTTTTCTGGTAATTTTTATTGCATTTTTCTCTCCGTGTACTTCAGTGAATTTGAAGACTAAAATAAAATTACAAAAACTTCATTTCAGATAAATTTCCACCTCCATCTTCACAATCCCCCGACATGTTCGTATCCCTCATGGAACATAACGACTGAATCCTATTATCGATGAGGCGTAGCCAACTCTATTGATTTTTAATTCACCAACAAACGCCTGCATTGATACGTCAAATCTCACCGACTGCATACATCCAATATCTTCCACACCAGTATTTACCCTCGTTTTCATTTCAGCCTCGTGAGCACACAAAACTGCTCTACCCCGTATCAACAGAAAAAGCCCTTTATGAGTCCTCGCGGAGGGAAAAAAGTTCCGGCAAGTTGAGGAAAAAAATTTAATAGATTTAGAAACCTCATCGTCTCAACAATTTTCTTGATTCAATGCTTTCTCTTTTTTTATTTTCACAGATTCATTAAAGTTTTTCTCATTTTTACAATTTCGTCGAAATCAATAGCAGAATGAATCTGACGTCACACAGTACATTTCCGCGTTGCGTGTCCCTTAAAAAAATATTCAAATTATTTTTCTAGAAAAAAAAAATAGAATTTTGAATAATTTTGTTGCAGAACAAAAAATCAAATTATTTTTTCTCCAACTTTACAATCCTTTCCCGATTCAATTTTCTTTCCCTTCAAAAATAATTCTCAATTTGGTTGTCTAAAATTGAAAAACGGTTTCTTCTGCAGAAAAAAAAAGTAAAAACTCAAGAACCTGGAATTGCTGGAATCTAGAAAATTTTCCGATTCACACTAAAATTTTCTATTATTATATTTTACTGAAAAGAATTATTGTCAATTTCAAATAATTGATTTTTTAGTTTTTATAATTATTATATTTTATTATCATATCATGGCAATGGTCCCTTCTGAATCCGTATAGATTAGAACTAACAGCCAAACTGAGATCATTGGAATATTTTTTTCCGTATTGGACTTTCCAGTTTATGGTGGCAACCGACTCCGAAGCTCTCACAGCGATAGACAAATTCTCTACAAAATGTAAGCTCCACATATAAAAGGCGAAATATATTATAAAAAAACAGCGCAAAAAGAGAATGTACGACACCCTAATGTAATGTAAATAACCCTATTATGGGTTATATACTATAAACCAATAAATTTTTTTATTATTATTATTACTATTATTATTATTCGCATTAGTATTATTACAGATATATGTACCCTACTAATATTAAAACAAATAATATTAGAAACTATTATTATATTTTATTGATCTAGAAAATTTTTCCGATTCGAACTAAAATTTTCTATCCATTATTATATTTTACTGAAAAGAATTATTGTCATTTCAAATAATTGATTTTTCAGTTTTTATAATTATCATATTTTATTATCATACTATGGCAACCGTCTCCGAAGCTCTCACAGCGATAGACAAATTCCTCACAAAATGTATTATAAAAAAAACAGTGTAAAAAGAAAATGTACGACACCCTAATGTAATGTAAATAACCGTGTTATGGGTTCTATACTATGAACCAATTTAAAAAATTTTCATTATCATTACTATTATTATTATTATTATTATTATTATTATTATTATTATTATTGCAGGTATATGTATCCTACTAATATTAAAACAAATAATATTGAAAACTATTATTATCTTCTACTGATTATTTCAAAATTTTATTTCGAATCGGAAAAATTTTCTTTGTGCTCTGCCCAGAGGGAGACACTGCCACTCGCATACATCAACCGTTGTTGTTGCCTATGAGGAGTATCTACGGGGTAGAGTGAGAGAGAGAGAGAGACACCGCACCCACGAGTGATTTTCCCATGGACCTGTACTGGAAAAGAGGTGGATTGGTGGCCATGCGTCATGCAGGTTCGCGCGAAATTGAATACGATGCAGTGGAAATAAATCATCGCAGTGGGGAAAAGAGAAGACTGATACATTCGAAAGAAGAACGATATCGTAACGAACCAACGAGCAAACCCGATTTCAATTCGAAGATGGATTTACACATGGAGAGATACAAATACCGGGAACCAATCCACGACGGGGATAACTCATCACTACGGTTAACGATGGGGATGCAAATACCTGGGGGACGAGCGTTTTGGAGTAATGGAATCAATCCAATTATTTTTGGGGCTGGTATTCATGTCGGTAATTGGATATCATATTCTTCATTTTCTGCGGTTCAATAGACCTTTTTTCGGGGGCTCTGGGGCCGCTGCGGTGGGATAATTGTCTGGTAATCACTGGGGATCGAGTTGGTAATTGGAGGGTTCATTTGAATTCCACTGATTTTCGATAGTTGTTAAATTCGTTGATTAAAATAAAGAGAGATTTGGGGGATAAACAGGATCAAGGTTAAATCCTAATGCACGGAGAGAAATATTCAATAGAAATTACGTATCTTTTCCGGAATTTCGGAGCGAAATGTGGTTGAAGGAAATTTTACGGAACTGTCACGGAATTTTTCCGAAGCGTTCCGTAATTTTTATCTGAAACGAGACCGAACACGCGCTACAGCGCGCTGCAATTGTAACAATCATAATTGAAAATCTCAAAATTAAATTAATAATCATGAATTAAATTTGCCGCCTCAGACGACTGGAGCCAATAAGGAATAAGCGTGACAGACTTGCGAAATATCGATAGTTATCGACTTTAAGTGTATGTTCTCTTTAGAGTAGGAATCTCCTGTGAAAAATTACGATACCGTCACACGGAGAGAAATTTTTTAGAGAAATTCTAGTACGAGTACTGGAAAAAATCACAATCTACGGGCTGTGAAAAATTCTAGTGCTGTTAAGGATGTTCGACACCCTTTTAACCAAAATTGACGTTGTTTTCATTTTTCTGGAAAATTATCGATGGGAGTGACGTGAAAAAATATAACGATTTTGTGGTTTGTCATTCTTTAATGGCTCACGAAGTTGCGTAATGGTGCGATAATTTTCATGCGTTTTTTCTAGTTTTGTGATTCTTTTTAAAAGTTTAGAGAAAACACAGGAAAATGTTCGCACCACCTTAAAATTTCGTCAGTCATTAAATAATGACAAAACGCAAAAACGTTATATTTTTTCACGTCAATTCCATCATAAGTTTGTCAGAAAAATTAAAAAAACGTGAATTTTGGCAGAAAGGGTGTAGAACATCCTTAAGGTAAAATTTCTTGGTGTTTCTGGTAAATATTCTGGGGATTTCTGTGAAATTGTCCCCAATAAAATTTCTAGTGCCGGCACTGGATTTTTTCCTGGCCGTCACTTTGCGCCTCTTTTCCCGTGCTAGCACTAGAATTTTTCTAAAAACTTTCTCTCCGTGTATATAACTTATTCGATTGCGATATTTTCTATAGAATTTCCTCGGCCCACATTTTCAAAGTTTTTTTGTTTAATTTTCTTGATGAGAAGAAAAGAAAAATAGAATGAAAAAAACTTGGAAAATCTGAAGAGCATAAGTTATATAGAAAAATCAAATTCTATTCACTTTTTCTATTGAACATTTCAATAGAAATCCAACGGAATTTTGTAACGAATTCGCCAGGTTTTTGTATTAAATTTTTTCGTGCGTGACTTTTTAAATTATTTTCTCTCGTATAGCCTTTCGGGTTTTTACGATTTGTTCCCTTCCCACCCCCCAAACCCCTGTACCGCATTCGCCGAAGGGCGAGGGAGAACCTCACTTGAGGGAAAAACCTGCCCAGGTCCAGTCGTCCCTTTAACGAGACTCCCGCTCGACAGTGAAACTGTGAGATTAGAGTGTTACAAATTTTAGATCCCCAGCCGGGTATCGAACCCGGATCGCTCACATGCCAATCCCATACTCTAACCACACAGCCACGGCCGTGGGTGCGTGATTTTTTATTTGAAGAGATTAACCGCGGTATTCATTGAGAGGTGTCCGAAAATTCCATACAAAATTTCACAATAAATTCTGCTCATATCACTCATGCACTCGAAAAGTACAGCTCAACAATCAATGGAAATTAATGGAACATAGCTCTATAGATTATTAAAAAGTAGAATAAATTCATTGTGTGGGGAATGTATAGATTGAAATAAAATGATCCCTCTTGAATTTTATTTTAATCGTTTTGTGATATTGATAAAAGTCAGAAGCCCCAGAATGAGTGATTTTTTACTTGAAAATGTTCCGCGATATGCATTAGGAAGTGTCCAAAAATTCCACACAAAATTTCACTATAAATTCTTGTCCAAAACAAATTTGATTGGCAGAATATTTTCTTCTCAATGCAGAAGTACGACAATTCTCTGTCAACGAGTCTCGAAAAATTTAATGGAGTTTATTAATGAGAATAAATTAATTGTGTGAAGAATTACATCCTTTATTTAATGACTCATTCTGTGATATCGATCAGCCTGAAACGTCAGAAGCCCCCTCCCTCCCCCTCCGCCAACTGAATTTCAACAACAAAAAGACAATTTATTAATTCGTTCTGCTATGTTACCGAGAGACGAAAGTGTTAGAACTTTTCTTCAACTAGTTTCGAGAAAATAAAATGGATCCATTAATGGAGATAAATGGTAGTTGAAGAATTGCACAAGATTGAAATGAAATCCAAACAGAGTACTCTAGTTTGATTACTTATTCTCAGATTGATAAGGGCCAGAAACACCAGAATTTCTCATTCACTGATTTTCAAGAATCAATATAAGCTCATTAATGAAAATAAATAAATTGTTCGGATGAATGTGCAAGATTGAAATGGAATCCAGGGCATTATTCATTGGGTTACATGCCCTGCGATATTGATAGAGGTGAAACGTATCAGAATGTTCCATCAATTAATCCTCAAGGAATAAAATAAATCCGGTAATAAAGACGAATTAATCGTTCGGATCAATGCAGAAGATTGCAATGCAATCCAAATAGGGTTCTTTTTATCTAATGACTTGATCTGTTGAATTGATAAGGGCGAAAAACACCAGAATTTCTCAGCTACTGATCTTTAACAACGAAAATAAATCCTTTAATTCGCCCTGTGATGTTACTAACAGCTAGAAATATTTTAATTCTTCTTGAACTAATTTCGAGAAAATAAAATGGATCCATTAATGGAGATAAATGGTAGTTGAAGAATTGTACAAGATTGAAATGAAATCCAAACCGAGTCCTCTAATTTGATTAATTATTCTCAAATTTATACGGGCCAGAAACACCAGAGTTTCTCATTCGCTGATTTTCATGAAACAATATAAGCTCATTAATGAAAATAAATAAATTATTCGGATGAATGTGCAAGATTGAAATGGAATCCCGGGCATTATTCATTCGATTACTTGCCCTGCGATATTGATAAAGGTGAAACGTATCAGAATGTTCCATCAATTAATCCTCAAAGAATAAAATAAATCCGGTAATAAAGACGAGTTAATCGTTCGGATCAATGCAGAAGATTGCAATGCAATCCAAATAGGGTTCTTTTTATCTAATGACTTGATCTGTTGAATTGATAAGGGCGAAAAACACCAGAATTTCTCAGCTACTGATCTTTAACAACGAAAATAAATCCTTTAATTCGCCCTGTGATGTTACTAACAGCTAGAAATATTTTAATTCTTCTTGAACTAATTTCGAGAAAATAAAATGGATCCATTAATGGAGATAAATGGTAGTTGAAGAATTGTACAAGATTGAAATGAAATCCAAACCGAGTCCTCTAATTTGATTAATTATTCTCAAATTTATACGGGCCAGAAACACCAGAGTTTCTCATTCGCTGATTTTCATGAAACAATATAAGCTCATTAATGAAAATAAATAAATTATTCGGATGAATGTGCAAGATTGAAATGGAATCCCGGGCATTATTCATTCGATTACTTGCCCTGCGATATTGATAAAGGTGAAACGTATCAGAATGTTCCATCAATTAATCCTCAAAGAATAAAATAAATCTGGTAATAAAGACGAGTTAATCGTTCGGATCAATGCAGAAGATTGCAATGCAATCCAAATAGGGTTCTTTTTATCTAATGACTTGATCTGTTGAATTGATAAGGGCGAAAAACACCAGAATTTCTCAGCTACTGATCTTTAACAACGAAAATAAATCCTTTAATTCGCCCTGTGATGTTACTAAGAGCTAAAAATATTTTAATTCTTCTTGAAATAATTTTGCAAAATTGAAATGCGTTCATAAATGAAGATAAGTGAGCTGTTTGCAGAATTGTAAGATTGAAATGAAATCCAAACAGAGTACTCCCGTTCGATGAATTATCCTGAGATTGATAAGCGTGAATTTCTCACTCGCGGATTCTCAAGAATAAATACAATGTCATCCCTAAAAATGATTAAATCATCTGAATGAATATAAAAATTTTTAATGGAGGTCAGAGCACTCTATTTGCGTTGACTCATTCTGTTGCGTCTGAGATGAGACTTCCAACAATTGAATCAAGTTCATTACTAAAAATAAATGACTCGCTGAAGCATTGAATTTTTCATTCATCCGACCTCCAGCGATTAATGCGTTCATCAATAAACAGAGACGAAAAGTATTCCACTCTTTCCATGATTTTTATGAGGATCAGAACCCCCCAGACATTCCGTTCATCCGATTCCCAACAATTGAAACAACTCCATCAATAAACCTTGCTGAATCATTCGAATGAGTATACAACAAGATTTAATAATCCGTCGGCTAAAAAAAAAATGAAACGAGAAAATCCTGAAACAATCCGATTGACGGTGAAGTCAGGCCAATCACTCTCAACCATTGAAACGTGTTTTCCGATAGTTTTTTCGGCACTAGATTTTCCGTACGAGTTTTTCCCCTCAAAACTTTCAATTTACATCCCCAATAACTTCGTTACCACTGTATGTATGACGCACCGAGTGAAAAATCCCCGGAATTGGTGCGCCGTGAATTCTCCACGGATGCTGTATTCATCGATGTTCAAGTTTAAATGACGTACATGAGAAGAAACGTGTACATATGCATTGGACGCTGGCCAGCACTCGATGCTCAATGATTTGGCACGAATTTCTCGAGGAGGCCACCCTCACAAGACACCACGATCTTGTGTGCAACTGTATTAGTGTCATTGCGGTGAATTTCAGATATTGTTTTCTAGTCAGGCATGCACATCTTATTTTAGATCTTGACGTGCACTGTTGGAAGAAAAATGAAATTTCGTGGACGATTGACTGGGAATTTTCAGGAGAGAGATATTGAATTAGGGGGGAAAATTTAAAACTAAAAATTTCAGTAAAAATTCAATGAAATTTTATATCTTTGAGCAGCAAGAAACTTGAGAATTCCCCAAATCACTGAAATTTTTCTCATTTCTGTTGATTTTTATGGTATAATTGAATTGAATTTTAGAGTTTCCATAGATTTTCCATCCAATTGTGTATTTGGAATTTTATTGGATTAAAATCCAATAAAATTTCAAATTTTTCACACCAGAAAGATGAAAATTCTCCAACCTACTCCAACAGCTCTGATTTCTATCAATTGACACGAAACAATCGACCCGAAATCACTACATTTGTAATATTTTCTAATATTATTGAAATATGAAAGTTTCCATTACTACGGTTTTATTATCCTACTTGAAATTTGAAAATATTAAAATACTTCGTAATGTAAATTTCCTATTAACCACTGAGTAAATAATTCTAAATTTCATAAAAGGATTTTTCAATTACACATGTAATGATCAAACTTCTAACCCGATTACTGGCTAATAGGCTATTTCCTAATTTAAATATTCGATCGATGAGTAATTCGGTAATTGAAAAATTGAGTGATATTATCGGTCAACAGAAGCCAAATTAAACTTATTTTGAAATTGACGATTATTCCGATCTCTAATTCCCACACTGAGAGAAAAAGCGGAAGTTCGATTTACAATAAGAAAATAGTTGAGGCAGTTGAGGTAGTTGGTGAACGATACGATTTTTTTTGTATACGGCACATAACATTATAGTAACTTCACAAGCGTAATTTTTACAAATCAAAATGCAGTTAAACTAACCAAAGTTCAAAAGTAACCACGACAAATCAATCGTGAGTCGAACTATAAAATAGTTGCAATGACTATATTCTATTGTAGTAATTACTTCTGCGGCCATAGTTACCGTAACCCATAAAAAATTGTTGAGGACTTTTTGACTATAATTCGATGGTGATGGAATATAGTCAGGAGAATCATATTTTTCTCTCAGTGCAGTTTCCATCGAATCCACAAAAATAATATTCGATCGATGATTAATTCTGTAATTGAAAAATTGAGTGATATTATCGGTCAACAGAAGTCAAACTGAACTTATTTTGAAATTGACGATTATTCCGATCTCTGATCCGCAGTTTCCATCGCATCCACCATGAAATTCAAAATTTCACTGACGAGACCCTTGAGCTGTCCCCCGACCCAGCGATAAAAATTCCCAAGAACCGTGCATGTACTTCTTATTTTAGCTCCCGACGTAGTAACAAACTCACATGTAATCCCGATGACAACAGCCCCCAGTGTGCTTTAATCCTCAAAAGAGCCAGTCACTCGCGCATTACTCCACAAATCACTCAAGAAAAAACAAAAAAAAAATCAAAAACCGATTCCACCGGAATCATCAATCCAATCCGCCTAAAACGGTCACTTGGTCTCCATCACAGCAGCAACATCACTCGCACCACAAGATCGTAATGTACCAAAGCCGATTTATCCATCGGATAGTCTCACTATTCACAACTTCAACCTCACGTACTCCGTAAATAGCGACAACACTCGTGCTTTTCATTCCCCCCCGCGGTGAATGTCAATGTAATTTGGCACAGGTAAACCCAGTAGTGAAGAAAGCCCGCGAATGCCAATGAATCCCGAGCTTGCAAATTAAACCAACAACCCCTGTATTTTTGTTATTTGTTTCTTCTCCTCAATAACGATATGAAGATCACATTACTGGTACAACCTACACTAGTACACACGCGCGCACGAGTAACGAAGAGACCTTTCCGAATCTTCAGAAAATCAATACACTCGTCCACATTTTCCAATCATCTATTATCCCAATGTTGTCTATTACCTCAGTAAACCAGATTAATATCAATGTTAATATCTGCAGTATGCTTCCCCGACATCACCAAGTTCCCCGAAATTTCCCCATACCGCGAGCATTTCTGGAATTCTCACGGCAATTCCCACCGACAACCAATTTCAAAGATGAATTCATGGGATTAATTGGCATAACTGGGATTGATAAATTCCCAGATTCCCATCAAGCCCAAAGTCCTCACCCCTCAACAATGCACACGCTCCAGCTCCGTGTTTTCATTCCCACAATACCCTGATCCCCACACAGCCCTCGCCATAGCCCTCACCTGCTGCCCCCGCGCATTATTTTTGATGGACCACAGCCTCCGCATTCCAGTAAACCGAAAACAAAAAACAACACGTAATCGCCGACGTCTGATCCTGCACGGCACGACCCACTTATCATAATTCAATCGCTGACCAACGGACAACACAATCACAGACCAAACACAATCACAGTATCACAAATGATCAGTTAATCTTCCGAGACCAACTGATCATCAAAATTATCACTCGGATATCCTAATTCTCCAGTGGTAACAGAGTTGATCAAAGTAGTAGTTGCAATAACCTCAGCGCAGTCAAAATGGTGGCCGACACTCCCGTGTTTCGTATCACTAGATTGGCTCGCGTACGGTCCAGCGAGTGCCTAAACTACTTGTTCAACATTCATGATTACTCTCCCCCCCCCCCCCCCCC
>NW_021680503.1:890331-891234 GCF_001412515.2 Diachasma alloeum
ACAACCTTTCCCGAACTGCGTGACTCCTCACACATTACATCGTCGAATAAAAATACGGGAGACGTTTCTCACTCGTTCCCCCAGAATGCCAAAACAACAAGTATCTCAAGCATCAGTAGCATCCCCTCGCAACAGTCGTCATCAACACTCAGTCCCAGTCGTCAAACCTCAAACAACTTTGATAACTTCACTCGCGATGACAATCGCCGGATCACGGAGAGGGCTTGTGTCAACTGGCCAATTTCAACCGAAATGTCCTCTATAGAAACAACAAACTCGTTGACAACTGGGTAAAGCATTAGTAAGATAGGGTGGACCGTGATGTTGGAGGCGACATCTGTCTCTCAAGCACAACTGTCAAAGCCCTCATGGCCACACACGTCCATGGGGTTCGCGCCTTGCGTCAATATCGTCACGACCTTTGTGCTACTTTCCATTACTACTTCGATTATGGGTCTAGTCAACTTCACGCACGGTAACAATACCCAAGTTAACAGGCTAATTTGACATTTTTTCATTTTCCCTTCGGCTCTTTGTAGCCCTTTATTTAACGGGAAATTGTGCCGTTGCTGGGGGGGAAAATATTGGCGAAATACATGGGTTACTCGGATGTTGGTGGAGATCCAACTCGCTCGGCGACTGCGCCAACGAGAACTCAGTCCAACCCCCCCTCTGCCGCCCCTCGACGTGCTATATAACTATTCCACAATCAGTCCACGAAGACACACGAGGTCACACGAAAATTCACGGAGGCGAGCCAACATCCCCCTTGTACACTGCCTCTTTGCCCGTTCAACCTTCTTTCATTTTCCACTTTCTCCCTTCCACTCTCAACCTTTTGTCTATGCAATGGAGAAAAGCCCGAAGGGGCGGGGGGGGGGGGGTGGGTATAAGAGACAGATT
>NW_021680503.1:891274-902285 GCF_001412515.2 Diachasma alloeum
GTAAGCGGCGCGAGTCATCCAATGCGCAACGAATAAACCCCTTCGGGTTTAGGTCGGGGTACACAGCACGAGGCATCACACATTGATATTTAAAGTTTTCTTTGTGGGGTTTTAGCGTTTGGCTTAGGACGACGATTCCTCATTTTTGGGGATTAGAATTTGTCATTTTAGTTCTGTGGTTCAGGGTTTTTTGGTGTTATGCATGCGGTGGTTCGCCGGGATTATATATACAATGGCATAATTTTATGGGCGCAGGATGTCCGGGGGGAAAAATACTCGACGTATTAATATGCAGGGGGGGGGGCAGCGAAGCTTATTACATGAAAATTACTGGGGACTAATTTTCATTTAGTTCGGGTCATTATGCTGTTGGAGTTTTATGAATTTTTTTCGGTGAAGCCCTAGAGACGCGGATTATGGAAGTCTTTGGTGGAGATTTTCGTTTAATATTTGATACAACGCAGAATAGATGAGGATTTTGAGGTAAAAAGGCGCAGGCTTTTTGGAGATCTGGGGATGTTTCAAATGATCTTCAGGGGAGGGGCGGGCAAAATGGGGCACGTTGAGATCTTTTCCGATTGTCAATAGCTTCATTTCGGTACACTGAGAGAAAAATATAATTCTTCTGACTATATTCCATCAGCATTGAATTATAATCAAAAAGTCCTCAACAATTTTTCATGGGTTACGGTAACTATGGCCAGAGAATTAATTACTACAATGGAATGTAGTCATTGCAAATATTTTATAGTTCTGCTCACGATAGATTTGTCGTGGTTACTTTTGAACTTTTGTTAGTTTAACTGCATTTTGATTTGCAAAAATTACGCTTGTGAAGTTACTATAATGTTATGTGCCCCATACAAAAAAAAATCGTATCGTTCACCAAAATGCCTCAACTATTTTCTTATTGTAAATCGAACTTCAGATTTTTCTCTCAGTGTAGCGAAGTAGTAAAACGGTTCAAGTCAATTTTTTTTTTATTAAAGCTTCGGAGCCCATTTTCGGGCTCATTCAGCTGACATGACTAAGAAAAACACAAAAAAAAGAAAACGACTGATAACAGCCTCCAATTATCACAGATTGTGTAATTTTGGTTGTAGTTATCTAGACATTGTTGCTGTTATTTTAACTGTTAGTTTTAAATCTGTAGTTCACATTTCTTAAGAAATTTTGTAATGTCGCTGATGTGTTTCCTCGAGAACCTCAAAATTGGCTTGGCTCAAGTCAATTTTGACTGTTGCTCAGTTTTCAATGAGTATCTCGGAATCTAAGGGGGATAGCAAAATGTTTGTTATAACCTTTTTTGTAGAGCCCATTGAGAGCTGCAACTAATGTAATTACGAAAATTTCGCCATCTCCCTTAGATTCGGAAATATTCCTCAAAAACAAAACTGGGAGATAAGTCGATTTTAACAGTTTTACCACTTCGCTACTGATTTATAAGTGAAAATATTACGTACCGATAATTTTTTCAGTAAAATATAATAATAGTTTTTAATATTATTTTTAGTTACAAGGACGGTGGCGATATACAGTAGTATAAATAAACCTGGAATAATAATAATACGAATAATAATGTCAGTAATAAAAAGTATAATAATTATAAAACTAAAAAATCAGTTATTTGAAATAATAATAATTCTTTTCAGTAAACTATAATAATAGTTTTTAATAATAGTAATAGTGAAGATATTGACAATTTGTGAAGATCACGAAACGTCCTATTTTGCCCGATTCTCCCCTAGGTCTTGGAAGATTTCTGTGAGAAATTTTTTAGAACGTTTTCGATTTTAGCGGAGATTTTTATTTAATAGGTGATACAGCATAGAATAGATAAGAATTTTGTTTTTAAGATAAAAAAATTGTTTTGTAGATATTTCTGAGACGTTTTAAGTGATCTTTAGCTCTACTACAAAATGAAAGTTAACAAAAATTTATTTAATAGTTGATGCAACGCAGAATAATTAACACCTTGGAAATAAAAAAAAATCAATGTTCTATTTTAGACATTTCAAATCATCTCTAGTTCTACCACCAAGTCCTGATTTTATTTTCTAGTCAACAGTCCACAAAATTTAAATTTTTTTCCAACAGTAAATATTCCGTAATTGAAAAAAACGGGAGATTCCACGCTGATCCAAAAAAAAGAACCAAGCCCGTAAATCTGAATTTCCCGAACGATACAACTATTTTCATATTAAAGATTCAGTTTAATATAATCCCTTTAATCCCCCCCGCCAGCGGAATAGAATCTCATTTCCCAAAGTGACTCATAAATCAATAAAGAAGGGATTACATACGAGGAAATGAATAAGAGGAAAATAATGACTCCACTATCAGCGAAATCTTGCCTCCTGATGTTCGATTCTTCCCAGCAATATGAGTTATTAAGTTTTCCTCTTAGACGAACCACCGTAAGTATTTCCGCCTCTACACGTCACGACATCTAATTCCCAAGTCACTACTCACAGAAAATTCCGATAAAGTTTTTCATTGACATTCAAAGACGTCTGTATGCAGATCCTCAATGAATTTATCTCTTCTACCATCGGTATATTCTGAATTATAGACCTCGAAGATATGTTTCTATTTCTCAATGTTCCCGAGTACTCACTGCAAATGTGAAATGATAATCACGTGGCTTCAACGCAAATGCAATTACCTCTCGTGAAATTAATTCTGACTAGTTGAAGAATTCTCTTATTACTGTATTTCCCAGTGAATTAAAGAAGCGGGGAGTTCACAAGTGGGAGAATAAATTGTACCAATCAATTTCAATTAATTCTGTCAATCAATTTTTTTCAGACAATTAATTAATTCTGTCAATCCCCGTAATTTCAACACAGCTGAGTTTTCGGGAAATATCTCCGCAGATAAGGTAGCTAGCGAAATTTCCGTAATTATCTTTTTTGTAGAGGGGCTTAAGAGCTACAAAAAAGGTTTTAACGAAAATTTCGCTATCGGCCTTACCTTCCGAGGTATTCAACGAAAACTGGATAATAATGAAAATTAATTTGAATTTATTTCAATTTTTATCGCTTCGCTACTATTTAATTGCTGTTAACGAGGCGTTTTGACTATTACTTCGATTATTTAATACTTAACAAGTCATTATAATAGTTAAGAAGCCTCGTTAAGAGCAATAAAATCCGTCTATCAACGCACTAAAAATGTGAATGTCACATGAAATCCCCGCAAATGCGATTGCCGCTCGCGAAAATCATTACCACTATTCGATGAATTTCCTCATTGCCATTTTTCCAGTGAATCGCAGAACCGGGAAGTTCACAAGTGAGAGAATAAATTGTACCAATCAGTTGCAATTAATGTTGCCAATCAATTTTTTTCAGACAAACAAATCCCCGTAATTTCAACACAAAACTGAGTTTTCGGGGAATATCTCCGCAGCTAAGGGAGCTAGCGAAATTTTCGTAGCTACCTTTTTTGTATCTGTAAAGCCCCTCTACAAAAAAGGTTATAACAAAAATTTCGCTATCGGCCTTAGATTCCGAGGTATTCATTGAAAACCGATTGATAGTCAAAATCGATTCAAATTTGTGTCAAGTTTTATCGCTTCGCTACTAATTTAGTTGCGATTAATTTAGTTAACGAGGCTTCTTGACTTACTTTGATTATTTAATAGTTAACGAGTCATTATAATAGTTAACAAACCTCGTTAACACGCACTAAAAATGTGAAATGTCACGTGGAAAACCCCTCGCAAAAATCATATCCACTATTCGATGAATTCCCTCATTGCCATTTTTCCAATGAATCTAAGAACCGGGAAATTCACAAGTGATAGAATAAATTTCATCAATAATTACAATAACAAGACAGAGAAATTAGAAACAGGAAAACCTTGAGAGTATCATCGATGTTACATCAATAGCCGGGGAATCAAATGACACTCTTAGTTCGTAAGACGCTGAATACATTGTCAGAATTATCTTTATATGTAGCTGTCTCCTTAGGCGAGCCTAACCGAGTTAGCTGTATACACGAGTATAACAGCAGTCATTTGACAAAGTGCGGGGACAGTTGTGCTATTTCATTTCCCCTCGACAAGTGTCACTCACAAGTTTACAAACTGAGTTGTGCATGCATTAGCCACTGTAAATTAAGGAATAGAGTGGAGATATTTTAACTGAGATTATATTGTCTTGATAGATATGGGACAATGATGTTTTAACATTTTACAATGTCAATGAATAATGGAAATTTTCAAAACCAATAGCGAGTGCGTCAGGTGTTATGAGGCAAAAGGTGAATTATGACGAGTGCATGAGCCCTGGCTATATTCGGGAAAACATTCGCTATTGCACAGTCGTTGGTGAGCATTGTCTCCGATAGCACGCGGAACGATAGTAGACAATAATTTTGGGATCGGTGGTGGCATTGAGTGAGACGTCTTAGGAATAATCGAGTGCACTCTGCTGACATGACGGCTGTGGAAAAGACGCTTTGGCCGCAGTGGCTGGCTGGATTCACAGGTAATTAATAGTTTAGGAGAGGAAATGCACTGTTAGAAATTTTTTGAAATTTTATGGAAGATATTGTAGTAAATCTCATCAGAGTGACATTGAATCGGATTTAGGGAAAAAATGATTATGAAATTCCACGTTTCAAGTAGACTTCACGAAAAGTCATGGGTTTTCAGTGGAACATGAATATTCATAATCATTTTTTAAATGAACAAAACGACATAAACATTTAAATAAACAAAATGACATGAATTTTCAATTTTTCCCTGAATTTTCCGGATTTTTCTGAATTTTCACAGAATAATTAAACTGGAAAATCAACTATTTTATTGATTTCCAGATCATTTGAACAGAAAATCAATGGAATATTTGTTTTTTCCGTGACAAGATTTCTTGAAATTTCAGTGGAACTTGAACACAATAAAAATTTCCGGAATTTAGCACGGAAAATTCAAACCAAAATTTTTAACAGTGTGGGACTGGTTTTAATGAAACTCTTTTTCGCCAGTTTCTCTGGCTGTTCTGACCGCTAGTCTTGCCAACGGCTGGGCTTCACCATTTCTCGCCAAACTCATATCGGATGATGTTGAGACGACTTTCAAAATTACTCCTGAGCAAGGGTCTTGGGTTGCCTCGTTGTTGAGTCTTGGGAGGGTTTTAGGGGCCATCGCGGGGGCCGTATGTCAAGGTAAAGCACTTAAATTTTTATGTATTCATACCGAGAATATTTCATAAGCCCTTTGAAAACGTTTTTTCATGCTTGAAGGAATTAAATTCCATTCTCTACTCAACCTTTTCTATCGTTGATTAACCCCAGTCGGTCACCAAACGCGACCCTGCCATTGGCCACCTCCGCGGGGATTCCCCGCCGTGTCATTTAGGCTTTAGCGTTGCCGAATTCACTCTACACTGCCCGGGCGCGTTTAGCGAGTTTCCGGCAACGTCGCGTCATGGGCAATTTCATTTAACCTGGGAAAAACTAATTCATCTGTCCAAAATAATTTGTTTTCTTTAAGAATTTTTAGGAAAATATGTTGTTCTAAAAACTACTATAATTTTTTAGACACTTCAATTGACAAAGTCAATTTTTTTTGAATTTTTCCGGTTATCCAGTCAATTGTAATTAAAGAAAAATGACGCGCGGCCGGGTTTTCCCTATAGGGTGATCAATCTAGAGTTAATGCCTTCTTCTTGCTCTTGGTGATAGTCCGCCTCCTGTCCTTTTCAGCTTTGCTTTTACGTTAAACAGTCTAACACTTACAGCGTGTGTGTCTGATCTAAATCTCTGTTGATATTGCCCCTAGTTATCTTTGCTACATGACCTGTGTCATTATTTAATTCGTAGAACATACTGCACAGCAATAAAATCCTCAATCAATCAACAAAAACTATCTTCAATTCAAGAATAAGAAAAAAAATGGATCAAGTGCTGAATCCAATTCCAAATTCTTGACGAGTCTTCCTTTTTATTTATATTACCCCTAGTTATCTTTGCTACACGTCTTGTGTCATTATTTAATTTATACAACATAATGTACAGCAATAAAATCCTCAATCAATCAATCAACAAAAACAATCGTCACTTCAAGAATAAGAAAAAAAATGGATCAAGTGCTGAATCCAATTCCAAAGTCTTGACGAGTCTTCCTTTTCTCCTCCCTGAATTTGAGATAGGAGAGGGTAGGGTAAAACGGACTTTTGACTTTTTTTGAAATATTTATGACGTATTGAATTGCTTATGAAATGGAATAATTAACTTCCCGGGCAGGGAAGTTATTGTAATGCCCCCGAAAATGAAAAATCGATTTTCCATGATATCTCCACGTTTCAAGATGTTTCTAATGTTCCTCGATAGTTTTTAACAAAATGTCTGTGAGTGTGTGTGTGTATGTGTGTTACTTTGTACGTATGTGGTCAAAATTTTGGTCAACGATTTCTCGTGAACGAATGATCCGATTTAACTTTTTTTTTCTCCAATCGATACGTCTTCATGTAACATAGACCGGATTAGATTTTGGTTGATATTGGTCTGATGGTTTTCGAGTTATTCCAGAACGAAAAATTCAAAATAGAAAAAAATAACCAAAAATTTCTCATTCTCATAAGATGCTCATAACGAACGATTATAATGAAGAAAAGCTCTTCATTTTCTCCAATTTTTTTCATATATTTTTCACCATGATATTTCTTCCGTTTTTTTCTAATTTTTTATTTATTTTATCAACTTCCCGATCTATCGGGTAGTTATTGTAATCACCCTGAAAATGAATCATTAGTTTTTTGCGATTTATCCACGTTTCTCGGTGTCTAAAACACTTCTGAACAACATGTCTGTATGTATATGTGTGTATGTGTGTATGTAGGTCTGTATGCCACGGAATTTTCGTTAACGATTTCTCCCGAATGACTCGCGCGATCAAGATGATGGAGGACGCAATCGAAAGGTCTTCATGTAACTTAGACCTGATTAGATTTTGGAGTAATTCGCTCCAGTAGTTCTTCCAAATTTTCCTGGAGAAATGTTTGAAAATGGCTAAGATAAGTATTTCTCCTGTATAAATGACGTGGTTGGCATTGTCAACATCAGGATATCACTAGAGTCAATCACTCCAGTGATTTATCTAGGATTTTCTGAAACTCCAGTGATTTTTCCAGTGGTTTTTCCAAAATTCCCTGGAGAAAAGTTTGAAAATCGCTCAGACAAGGGTTTCTCATGAATAAATAAACAGAGTATTGAGAGTTGAAAAGGATTCTTTTAGTCAAAATGGGAGGAATAATAATATCGGGAAGTTGTTAGTGCGATCCGTCCGACGGGTCAGACCCACATGAATACATCCGCTACCAACCCACCCACAATGGGAGCGAGCGCAGCGAGCGACCAACAGCCCAATCCACTAGTTTTATTTTTCAATTGAAAAACAATGATTCCTCTTTGTGATGAGCTTAGACTGAGCTCAATTGATAAATCTGTTTCTGAGTTATGAATATTTTTAAAAAAGTCAAAAGTGTCCATTTTACCCTACCCTCCCCTATTGATAATTTTTTGGAAACAGGCACAATAGGAAGGAAGAAGACAATGCTAGTGGGTACCTTACCCCTAACATTCGGCTGGATGTGCATGATCTTCGCGAAATCAGTGGAGTGGCTGTACGTTGGGAGATTGTGCAACGGTCTGGGTTCCGGGATGATCTGGGGGGCCTTGTCCTTGTACATGGGCGAGATCGCAGATCCGTCCATCCGGGGTTCGTTGGTAAGTCAATCCCCTCGCAATACATTCCACAAGAAAACACGAACGAATGTCTCTCATCTTTTTTTGAAGCGGTGTTTTTACACCTTTTTAATTATTTCAAAAATTCACAACTAAAAATTCAATTAAAAAATATTTGTCTTTCGTCGTTAAGGATCGTTGTAATTGATTGACGACTTGTTCCAGATATTCTTGAACCTTAATGCATCATCGATGGGCTCACTCCTGGGCAACGCCATGGGTCCCTTCCTCGACCTGAAGCAGTACGGCTACGTGGCAGTGAGTCTTGCCGCCGCATTCATAATATTGTTCTCGTGGATCCCCGAATCCCCGTATCACTACATACTCCAAGGAGATTTCAAACGCGCCGAGGCGTCATTGCTCTGGTACAAGCGGCATGCCGATGCGCCCAAGGAGATCAACGAGTTGAAGGAATTTGTGGGGAGCGCAAACAGTGATAGTGAAAGTTTTAAGAATAAACTCAAGGTGTTCTGCAAGCTGAACAATGCCAAAAACATGGCGATAGTGTCAATGCTCAATCTGTTCTTGTACTGTGGTGGACACAATGTGATCAGTTCTTACGCCGAAATTATCATGCGAAAAAGTGATATACAAATTACTCCGAGCATCGTCGTCATAGCTCTCGGGGTGATCATGGTGATTGCGGGGGCTGTTGCCATGATATTTGTGGACAGGTGTGGAAGACGGCCATTGCTCATCTACTCGAGCTTCGGTGTCTGCTTCTCGATGGTGATGCTCGGTATTCATTTTAATTTACTGGCTTATGGGGTCGATCCAGATGCCATCGACTGGCTACCGATCTTGGCGCTTTGCTTGTACAATTTTGCCCTGCCCTGCGGCATGCTCTCCATGCCCAATACTTTACTCGGTGAACTATTCCCTCCGACTTTGAAGACTATTGCGTCATTGACATTCACCTGTTCCGCAGCGTTCATCTCCTTCTGTGCGATCAGAGCTTTCCAACCGGTCCTCGATCTCGTCGGGGAGAGGATTATATTCTTCATGATTGCCTCGGCTGCTCTGTGCGTGGCACCCTTCACTTATTTCTTGGTTCCCGAGACCAAGGGGAAGACCCTCATTGAGATACAGAAAAATATGGACAGCAAGAAGAAAGATGTGATCACTCGTCTGTAGGAGATTTCTCGCGTTAGTTTGTTTTAGTCACTATTCTATCTTGTTTCAGACACACATTATGAAAATTACCACCGTATTCATGACTCATTTATTAGGGACTCATTTATTAGGTACGTGACGACGGGAGGGAGCAGACATTAGCGGAACGGGTGACGCCAACGAATGCTGCATCTTCCCTTCCATAAATCATTTGAATTCATTGAGAAGAAAAATATTGAGGAAAGTATCTTTTTCAATTAACCTTTCGAATCTGTGTGGACGGAATAAATCTTGAAAATTATTTTCTGTTTCTCGAGCGCAATATCCATTTGCAATTATTTCTTCTGTTTGTATTACTCCTCTCGGAGAATGAGGAGAGTAAAGTAATTCAGCGAAACGTCGAGTCCTTTGTGCATTCAATCGATGTCGTTATTTTTACAACATCCCTTTTACTTTATCATTCAGTTTGTCATGGAGAACATCACATTCATCGATAATAAATTACCTACTTTCAATTGTTTTGTATTACATATCCTCGGAGAATAAAAATCTTCTCAAAAATTTCTGCGGACGTCATCCAGTGGAACTGGTTTTTTATGGCGTATAATAAAAAGATTGAGTGAATGAAACGAGGAATGACTTTTAATAAGACCAGTGGCTTCGTGTTCACACTAATCCATAAACATGCTGCCAAGTCACTCAATCTACGTACGTATATGGTAATTTAATTAATTATAGGTCTAGCATTAATGCTCATAACTGCTGTTTTATTCTGCTGATATTCCCTCCATAGACTTTATTATTCCTGTTGTTGAGAATGGGTATTCATTTTCTGATTGAGAATCATCGCAATGGTTTTCACAAAGTTAGATAACCAAATTTCATTATCATTTCCAACAATTTTGATTTATAGTTTCTTTTTATTGCTGTATGAACCGATTGGTTCTGGGCGGAATAATGATGAGAAAAGAGTTTTTTTAAATGAAAATTAGAATTGAATGGGATTTGAATTTTTCTTCTCAATTTTTGTATATCCAATTTTATTATCCTCATTTTAATTTACTTATGTTAGGGAAAGACTACTGTGAGTTTTAAATGTCGCGGGCTATTGGAGTGAGATTACTCATACATTGAAGATCGATTATATATGTCTTCAAACGAATAATTAGCACAAAAAAACTAATTGTTTACTGTTAAAATGTTAAAAATAGTCCAGGGCCTCCAATTTCTGAGCTACAGAGGTTTTTTTTTGCGAAATTTTTGGAAAAATATGTGCAATAACAATTACGAATGAGTTTTTTGCAATTCAACTCCTGCACAGTTAGTTTCGTTGTTTTAATGAAAAATTGCACCATTCATGTAAAGTAGCCCGAAAAATATATCTGAAAGAATCGAGAATATATTTTTAACATTTTAAGGATAATTTTTCTGCCTATTTTACATGAACGGCATAGAAATTTTCCAAATTTCTATATTAAACAAAATGAAATTAGCTGCGCAGGAGTCGAATTGCAAAACAAAAAAATTTTCTGGAAATTTGTTGGTACACATTTTTTCAAAAATTAAAAAAAAAAATCTCTGTAGTTTGTGACGAAATTCCAGGCGAATTCGTCACCTGCGGAACTCCAGGGTATTTATGTATAGAAAGAGAGAGAGAGAGAGAGAGAGAGAGAGAGAGAGAGAGAGAGAGTAAGATTTTATAAACCGTTACCTTTTTGTCGTGATATAAAATCTATACGGAGAATTAGAGCTACCTGCTACCTTAACTCTACTTCAGAGCTACCTTAAGTTCGGAAAACTACCTAAATTGGTTACCTATCGCGTGAATCGATTCCCTAAATTTTGAGAATAATATTCATTAAATAACTTCATTAAATAAACCAGATATTTTGCAGATATTTCTTTTTTTCGAGTCATTTTTGTTGAGTTAAAGTTTAGTAATTTTGAGATTTTCCTACGTAAATTCGGTTAAGGATCAGGATATCACCGTGGAATATTTGGCCAAGATAATGTGCTACCCAGTGTTTCCCGTAACCCTTTTTGGTTTGTCGATAGAGTGAGTACATAGGTCGAGTTGAAATGCTTGCGCTCCCTTGAGCGAGAGTGTTAGGGCTTTCAGTTGGAAGGCCGTGGAGACGATCAC
>NW_021680503.1:914540-947943 GCF_001412515.2 Diachasma alloeum
TCGTCCACGAATCCACCCCTCTCTCCACGACCCGCACACTGAGCAGCCGAGTAAATCCCGTACCCTCGTAATCCACATTTCTGCGTATGGTTTGCGATATGTTTCTTGTCGTTATTGGATTTTTGGGGACGATCAGTATTTAGTTTTAAGAAAATACGGTTCCGTTTGCGGTTTGTCGATTCCGCGTTGCTAAAAATCGGCTGGCGCCCTAAATACACGAAATAAGGATTGGATGAGCTGCTGATTGTCCCCGAAGTCCAGTGTTAGCGTTATGGTTTTTGGCGTTTCAGACTTGTCGGATTACGAGAACGAAGGTAATGAGTTGGCCGTGTTTGGATAATCGAGACTTCTGGGTTAGGGTTTATTGAGTATTTGTTGAGGCCAAAGAAAAATCATTACAAGTTCAAAAAGTGGAGGCCCTGGACTATTTTTAAAATTTTAAGCGTCTGCGGAGCAAACGAACAATAAAAAATCCATTTTTTTTTCACTGATTATTTATTTTTAGGCATATATATAATCGTTTTTCAATGCATGAGAAATCTCACTCCAATATCCCACACTTTTAAAACTCATGGTAGTCTCCCCTCAATTTATTCTTGAAACTGGTATTCTGTAAGTACCTAATGTGTCCTTTGACCCTATAATTGCCCTGTGGGCTGTTTGGTCTGTATACAGCAATAAATAAATAAATAAAATTGTGTACAGGGACAAGTGGAGTAAAATGGACACTTCTGTTACTAACTTTTATTAATGACCTATTAAATTGCTAATCAAAAAGGATAATTTTCAACATTGCGAAAAAAATTCAAACGTGTCCATTTTATGTCCATCAATAATAATAATATTTTTATGACTTACGGAATTGAATGAACGTCCCTAATAATAGTCCCCTGCATCTGTCACCGTTCCACGCACGTGCTACTGATGCTCCCCCTTCCTCACGCACCATTTCCCTCTCCCGTCCATCCCCACCGCCCCAATAACACTCACGTGCTACCCAACCAAATTCATTTCCACGAATAACGCGAATATAAACACAACTGTTGACTCCCAGAAATTACGATATATCGTAAATAATATATATATCCATCCACGGACGGAAGACTGTGGACATCAGTCCGAAACAGCCGGAGCCAGAAACCTTAACTAACTATATATCCATCCTGAACCACTGGTAAATTTAATGTCGAAATCCATACAGAGTATCGAACGATTACACCTGCCATGAAACGAACGAGTCTTTTTCGTCGAGTTAAGAACGCCGGGTGTCCTGTCATTAACCTTAATGCAGGCCATCAGACTGCTGTGACTGTTCTCTCGCAAGAGCCAGGGGTAATAAAAAAAATCGAATTTATTTATGAGGTTTTGCATTGTCATGGATGCTAATGGGGGATAGAGATAATGGGATCGTAAAATGTTTGAAAAATGAATTTATTGTCAAATCGTGACTCATTGTGCTCAAAATTAAATTGTTAACGGTATTTTATTTATGGGTTATACATAATTCATCCTTTATTTATTTATTTCTCAATAGTTCCATTCAGTTTTATGATTTGTTGCCCATTTTCATTCTTTCATGCCGTTATTATTGTTTGTTTACTTAATTTGTTTATTAATATTTGATATCGTTATTTGTTTATTTTATTCTTTGTTATTTAAATAATAGAGTTCACTTATAAAATGTCTTCGTTTAATAATAATCGATCCAGTTGTAAAATTAACTTGAAATTTATCATTCTTGAATATTTTATTGTACATTCTGTTCAATTAATTAATTACAGAATGATGAAGCTGTTCGAGAAATACCCAAGGAAAAATCCAGAAAGAAAAGAGTAAATCCATCTCTTGATACTGAACCCAACGATTATTCCTGTCAAAACAAATCGAAAAGTAAATTAAGCTTTGAGAATTTATCAAAAAATCGTGAGTATATTCTCAGTAATAAATTAAATATAAAAAATATCGAATGATGGGCGCTATGTGCACATCAATTATTCAGTTATTTATTTATTTATTCATTCATTCATTTATTTATTTGAGCTTTTAATCTACACCCTGAGGTAATGCAGCACCCCCTAAGGGCAAATACAAGATAAACCCAAATTCTAAAAAAAAAATGCATTGTATCATCTCAAGATAAGCATGACAAAGAAATAATAATTTTAAATTCACAATGAAAAATTTTCATGTTCAATATCAATTATCCCGAGAAATTATGTATGTGCAGTGAATAAACAAGAGAATCCAAAGGAACTTGCCAAGAAGAAAACTAGAGCGAAGGTCGACCTTGACTCAATGAAAGAAGAATTAAAACAGCTGGAGGATCCCCCGGAGACTGATGTGGAGAAGGAAATTAGTGTCAACAGATTGAATTACGAGTTCTACGATACCCCGTGCGAAGAGTTGGCTCAGAATCTCCTAGGTAATAGGTGTGCAAACATTGCAAAAGTGGGAAAAAAAAATTCTGAAGGTGGGATTATTCTCCTTAGGGAAAGTATTAGTTCGTCGGTTGGATAATGGATCTGTGCTGAGGGGGAGAATTGTTGAGACAGAGAGCTACTTGGGAAAAATTGATGCTGCCTCTCACACTTTTAATAATCGTGTGACACCGAGAAATATTCCCATGTACATGCTTCCTGGGACGATTTATGTGTACATGACTTATGGAATGTATTTCTGCTTTAATATATCGAGTGGAGGTGAGGAATTAAATTATTGCCAGTGGAGTAATTTCATCCATTTTTTTATTGACAAGCATTTTAAGCCTTACAATTTATTCTGCAGAATTTTACTCATTAAGACCCGGGTGTACTATCTTTCGAATGTTATCTGGATTTTTTTTATCTTTCGTAATCCAAAATTGTCAATTGAGTGGTGCATCATGTAAAAATTTCCAAAAATTATGATATAGTGATAAAAAAAAATATAAAAAATTCTGAACTTTTTTAAAGAGTGTTTTTAATTGAGATTCAGAATGAGTTGAAAAAAGTGGAAATTACAAATGTCTGATTCGCTGTGGCAAATGATCTATTAGCTGTCATTTTCCATGGTGGATAACAAAACACTAACCCCTCATGGGAAGTGACAGCTAGGTATCTCAATTTTCAAAATAGTGGTATGTCGTCATCTGCCATTTTTATGTGATAAAAGTGTGATTAAAAAATTCTCCAAAATATTACAACTTTTTTCAAAGAGCCTTTTCCGTAATAAATGTCTCTGTGCAGTGTGGGAAAAGATTTAGGAAATCAGTCTTCCCCCTGCATGATATTGGGTGACAGGCCGCCATTTGTCACCGTAAATCAGATACATTTTTCAATTTCTTGTTATTCAACTTATTCTGAATATAAATTAAAAATGCTCTTTAACAAAATGACAATTTTTTCATTCATAATTTTTCAAAACTTCTGCATGATGCAGGACTTAATTGACAATTTCAGATGACGAAAGATGAAAAAACACATCGAGATAACGTTCGAAAGATAGTACACCCGGGCCTTAAATCAAATACTTGATTAACTAATCTACTGTCTAAATGATAGACTCAACGAAATGAAATTAAATTGCAGAGATAAATTCGTTTTATGGAAATATTAGCGAAGAAAAATGATCAATTATCTATTGCAATATGAATTGCTCAGGTAAAGGCGCAGCAGTTCTTCTGAGAGCTCTCGAGCCCCTAGAAAATATGGAACAAATGCAGGAGAATCGTCTTTCCCTTCAGAAGTCGAAAAATAAAGAGAAAAAAACCAAAGATTTTCGCCTTCACGAATTATGCAATGGCCCCTCCAAGCTCTGTACAGCATTTCAAATCGACAGAGATTGCTGCAAATACTCCCTATGCACGTGGAAAAAAATGTGGATAGAGGATGATCCGAACTACCCTCGAGAGGACATGAGAGTCATAAAGACTGCGAGGATAGGGATTGATAGTGTTGGAGCAGAATGGGCCAACAAGCCCCTGAGATTTTATATCTATGGAAATTCTTCTGTAAGTAAACGTGATAAGAAATCGGAAGAGAACGTCGTTAGTGATAGTAAATAACTATTTTTATTGCACCCGATTCACTTCACGTCAGCCCATTTATGTTTTATTTATTATTAAAGTCAAAAATAATTTATAACCATTATGATTGAGACAATTTTTTACTTTTTTTATACGTGAATTTAATAAACTTGTAGCCACTCGGCCATAAATCTCTCGAATTCTCTTCCTCGATGGAAGGTTCGTCAATAAATCTGGAAAACCTGATCAATAAATCATCCACACGGAGGTAGAAACTTCCAGAAAGAAAGTAAACGTGATAAGAAATGGGAGGGGAACGTCATTAGAGATAATAAACAACTGCATGAAGATTTTTATTGCTCTCCATCCACTCCACATCGGCTAATTTATATTTATCTGTTATTTATTATTCAATTCAAAAATAATTGATAAAAATTACCATTGAGTCATTATACACCCGTTCTCTTAGGACAGTTTCTTACTTCATTTATACGTGCATTTAGTAAACTTACATCCGCTCAGCCATAAATCTCTGGTAATTCTCTTCCTCGATGGAAGGTTTGTCAATAAATCTGACAAACATCGTCAATAAATCAACTGCATAATGATTTTTATTTCTCTCCATCCACTCCGTCAGCCAATTTATATTTCATTTATTATTAAATTCAAAAATAATTTATAAAAATTATCATTGAATCATTATACACCCATTCTCTTAGGACAATTTCTCACTTTATTTATACGTGACTTCAATAAACTTATATCCACTCAGCCATAACTCTCTCGTAATTCTCCTCCTCGATAAAAGGTTTGTCAATAGATCTGAAAAAAAACAATAACTAAATCACCCACTCAGAGGTATAACTTTCCAGATATAAAGAATCACAATATAATTACTCGATCATAAATTCTCCGCAGTACAAGCACTCCGACGCCACGAGATTATCGATATCCGCCTTGATTTGATCCTTAGTAGATAGAGAAACTGATCCAACCGAAGTCGTGTCTTCCGACTTCTTCGATGCTGCTGTGAGCTGCCTCTGGAGATCGGCTAATTTAGTTTGTTGCTCAATCGACAGCATCGGTGTCAACGCTGCGATCAAGCAATCGCTGTGGAATCGATGGCCACAGGGGAATACGTAGAATGGCCTCAACAGAAGTTGAACTTCGCACGAGTTGCACGTATCCCTCACGTGGACAAACGTACATCTGAGTGAATAATGAGAGGTCAGGAATTAACATTTTTGGGCAATTAACTATGTGCGATGTGGGGGGGACGATTCACCTGGTACGAAATGCCTGGATATCCTTTCTTATTATTTCAGCTGCCTTTGTCGCATCCTGCATTTCCTCTTTTAGGTCTTGAATGTGTTGATTGTATTCCTGGTTAGGTAATAATTAATAATTAAACATCTTATCGATGATTTCAGGGATATTTTAGAATTGGAACAATGGCATTTGAATTTTCCATTTCAAGAATTTGAATTCAATTTAAGGCCCGAGTGTACTATCTTTCGAATGTTATCTGGATTTTTTTTATCTTTCGTAATCCACAATTGTCAATTGAGTGGTACATCATGTAGAAATTCCCAAAAATTATGATGGAATGATAAAAAAAAATAGAGAAAATTCTGAACTTTTTCAAAGAGCGTTTTTAATTAAGATTCAAAATGAGTGGAAAAAAGTGGATATTACAAATGTCTGATTCCCTGTGGCAAATGATCTATTAGCTGTCATTTTCCATGGTGGATAACAAAACACTAACTCCTCATGGGAAGTGACAACTAGTTATCTCAATTTTCAAAACAGTGGTATGTAGACATCTGCCATTTTTATGTGATAAAAGTGTGATTAAAAAATTCTCCAAAATATTACAACTTTTTTCAAAGGGCCTTTTCTGTAATAAATGTCTCTCTGCAGTGTGGGAAAAGATTTACGAAATCAGTCTTCCCCCTGCATGATATTGGGTGACAGGCCGCCATTTGTCACCGTAAATCAGATACATTTTTCAATTTTTTGTTATTCAACTTATTCTGAATATAAATTAAAAATGCTCTTTGAAAAAATTAAGAATTTTTTCTACTTTTTTTTATTATTCATTCATAATTTTTCAAAGCTTCTTCATGATGCAGAACTCAATTGACAATTTTAGATGACGAAAGATGAAAAAAAACATCGAGATAACTTTCGAAAGATAGTACACCCGGGCCGTAATTCATTCAATTTCTCATTTGTTTTGAAATTCAATAAAATTATTCTTTTCATCTTGAAGAAATGACACATCACATTCAGTTAAATTTTCAATAGTTTCTCTGAATTTTTTACAATGTTTAATCATTTTCATTGAGAATTCCAAAAACCAAGTGCATGAAACCGCAGTCAATTATTCATTGCTAAAAATCGTTGCATACCTGTAGAGAATTGCAAATAGCATCCTTGAAATGATCAATCGTAACGAAATCCGAGAAAAAAGGTAGAATATCCTCAATTTTGACCAGATCACACTGTTGCAAAAATTCCATTGCCTGTTGAATGTCATCGCGTTCTCGAACAACATGTTCAGCTGAAAAAAAAACCATTCTCATCAAATACACCTTGAATCCAACCCCTCATTACTCGACGTAAACAAAGAATCACCTATTTTCAACCACAATTTTTTCTTCAATTCGTTGTCGTTGTGCGATGGCATCGCAGCTATTATTTTAGCCAGATCTACATCTATGGTTAAAGCAAGATCAACTGCTGTAGTCCAGAGGCCTAATAAAGCGGAGAGCTGCACGCAAGCATCGGTTAAACCATTTTCTTGGCATAAACGCAGGGCGTAGTGCACGTCGTAGTGCACCATCGTTATGTCTTGACCTGTGAAAGAAACATTTCATTGTGTATTTCACCAATCAGGGCTGATAATCAGACTTGTCGTTCTATGCATTCATACCTTGAGAACCTATGTAACGCATCACCTCATCTCGTTTGTATCTGGCATAGAGTGACAGTAATAAATTGTGAATTGCTTGATCTGGACAACTTTGTTTGTAAACACAGAATTCAAGATACTTTATCACCTCTTTCGCCTGAATAAAATTTAAAAAAAACATTATCATCGAGTATTTGCATAACATTTTTTTTTTCAATAATTCAAATGATGAAAAAACTAACTGAGAGATCAGGAATTAATTAATTATCAATTTTAATTTGATAATTTTAATTTCATAATTTGAAATGATGAAATCAACCAAAAAAGAAATCAAATCATTAAAAATAAAAATGAATAAAAGTCAGGGAATGATTTTAAAAAATAGATAAATTAATAAATCAATGAATATCTCATCAACTCACATGTTTCTCATCACTATCACACGATACCAAAGCCGGTAGTAATCTCGACGGTTGCAATTGGCTTCCCTGCGAAATAATAGCAGCAACAGTTGGTTTTGGCAACTCCTGCAGCAGTGCCCCAGCAAATTGATAGAATAAATTCCTATTCCCCTGGCTCTTGAGCACCTCAAGTGCCTCGAGATAATTATTCTTGTACAAATGCTGGCGAATAACTTCCTCGTAATTGCGATGCATTATTGTTAGGCGAATTAAGTTATCTTTATCGCCATGACTGGCCATGAGGTTGTAGATGGTGCTCAAGTTCTTTTTTATGCACTCCTCCACGACTGGAATGCACAAGAAGCTGTCGAATTGTTTTTGCAAGTCCATGTACTTGGGATTATGGAGGTAGGAGGACTGGTCGCCTCTGAGGGCGCCCAGCTGGTTCATGAAGAGTTCGACGACCCAGACTACTATCATCGTTATCTGAGTCTTGTCCTGAGGCCTTAGGCCCTCCAATTTCTTCTTTAAGAAGGTCTTGAGGGCCTCGATCTGGGAGTCCTGCAGGAATTTCAGGGATATCTCCTCAAAGGAGGAGTGAGTGTCAGCGTAAATCAATGCACTTTTCTCGTAGTCATTCGCTTTGAACAGCATTTCAGCCTCTTTCACAAGCACCTGGTCGATGTGTGCCGGATTTCCCTTGCAGTACTGCTTCGCAAGCTCAAACTCACCCTTCTCCATATACACCTAATTATAATGAGTATTAAGGGGAGGTTCATCTCGGGAACAAATCTTTTGTTTTTCAAGAAAAAAACTTCAAAATCACTATTTTTCGCCTGATTTGCCTGAGCGGATTCGATTGTGTAGGGCAAAAAATCAAATTTTGAAAAATCCCCTTGATCACAAATTTTCGTTTCTTAATTATGAAGAATGCGAGAAAGTTGCTTTTTCAAATTTATTCGTTTATCAAAATTTTTATTAAAATATGAAGAAAAAAAATTCCTGCCCAAATATTACGTATAAATTTCATTTAAGGCCCGGGTGGATTATCTTTCGAACGTTATCTCGATTGTTTTTCCATCTTCTTAATGTAAAATATATGACAATTTCCATTGGATTTCACATCACCCAGGAATCCCTAAAAATTATGACTGTACAATAAAAAAAAATACAAAAAAAACATTTTCAACGAGCGTTTTTAATAAAGATTAAGAAATAGATACATCAAATTATTAATTTGCAATTCCTTCCTATTGGATTTATTTTTCAATATTATTCAAAAACGCTCTTTGAAAATGTTCACCTTTTTTTCAACGTTTTTTTGATCGTACAATCATAATTTTTGGAAACTCCAGGGTTATGTAAAACTGAATAGCAATTGGAGATCATTTCAGATTATCAAAATAAAAAAAACAAACAAGATCACGTTCGAAAGATAATCCGGGCCTTAAAATCTACAATTAAGGAGAGGAAAATAGTATTAAAAATTTTTTTTTCTCGAAAAACGAAAAAGTTTTACTTTTTTTTAACCTCCCCTTAAATTATCCTGATTGAACTGTGAAGCAGAATTAATATGTACGTGAATTAATTACGACAAAAATAAAAGTAGAAGAAAGAAAATGAATGAAGTTCTCATTTGTCCTATCACTCACTATTTAATTTTCAATTAAACAATCTACTTCCCGAGAAATGACCTGTGGTAAACATGAAATATTTGTCCTTAGGGGCATATGACCCCAGAAAATCTAATAAAAGTGTTCTACTACTATCATTACCTGCCATACGTTTCTCTCCTCTCGTGTTACTTTGTATTTGAACAGCCCTCGCTCTGTGTGAGCCCAGATCGCCCCAGTCATTGGGTCCTTCGTGATGTTGACTAGTTTTCCAAATGTGTCGTTGTACACGTCCTCGAAAATCAACTCTTGGTTCAGGAGGGAAATTCCTTTGACGTGATCGGAGTATAAGAGCAGAGCGTGGAATTTCGTGAGGATAAAGTTTATGGGGGCATTTTGGGAGGTCGACACTGTCGAACCACTGAGACTTGTCTCCGGGGAATAGAGCATCACTTGGTTTACGAGGACATTGTCAGGGTCTGCCTTGGGGCTTACCTGAGAGGAGAAAATGGAAATTTGTATTTCATGATTTATTCATAATTGTAATTATTGATGTTATGTCCAGACTTTTTCAAAATAATTTTTTTCCTCACTTTCTCATTGGTTAGAATAGAATTTTCTTTATGCCTCTTGATAATTGAACCTTCCCCTATTTATCTTAATTATTTCCTTTCTTCAAGTTTAATTTCTTTATGAAAAAAAGACTCAGAAAGGAGTGTTTAAAAACCAAGTGAATGAAGAATTTTTAATAAAGAGAGAGTTAAAAATTTAAAACCAGTGGGAAATTAATAAATTAGTAATATGCTTCCGAATGATCATTTTGCTTATTTTTTCCATTGTATATTATCCGTAGCCCATTTTATTTTCTTGGATTGAATTATTTTCTTT
Organism: Diachasma alloeum; assembly: GCF_001412515.2. Classification (NCBI taxonomy): domain Eukaryota; kingdom Metazoa; phylum Arthropoda; class Insecta; order Hymenoptera; family Braconidae; genus Diachasma; species Diachasma alloeum. The sequence goes on from NW_021680503.1 coordinate 924,360, forward strand.
CCAACTAATTGTTTTAGATTTTCCACTTAATGAAATTCTATCATTATTATTATTTTTATTATCCCTCACGAGTTTATTCATTCAAAGTGAGATCGAAATAATTCTTTTTGATGATAGTTGAATCAATTTGAACATTTTTCTTCCATTCAAATAATTAGTGAAAGTGAATTTTCCACAAAGATGAAAATTGTTGTTTCATCGTTCTTTGATTATTTTATAAAAATTTCATTTATAAATAATTGAATGCATTCGAAACATCACATTTAAAGGAACCGCCAGAAAGCTAACTTTAAGAGGAATTCATAAAAAATCGACATTTCCAAAAATTATCCCAAAAATGAAATTAACCGAGACAGTTATTGTAACCACCTTTTAACTTCGTCATAGTCGCATTGAAACATACATATTAAGCTATGATTGAATTCATTTGAAGCGCAATATCCAAAGATATCTGCAGAATTCTCATTTTCGAAAAATACGAAATTTTGGAAAAATTTCACAAAAATCAAAATAACGGTCATTGCCATCGCTTTCATCTTCGAACTCGGTCAAAAGGACATCCCAACGAATTTTTTAAGCCATCATTCAATGAATTTAGAACAGTTTTTTTTTAGTTATCGTGTTACAACTGAATTTTGAAAAAATTCGAAAATTTGAAAAATGAATCAATGAATTAAATTTTAATTAATGGCGATGGATAGGGCTTAGCAATACCTTTATTTAAGAACGGACACGGTCTAAAAAATGCATTTCCGGACTTTTTGGATCATAATGGGTCGGTACAACACAAAAAATCCAAAACTTGAATTTCCACGATTACAACGCCCCATTCGGAAGCAAAAATAGAAAATAAACGTTCATTCATCTTCTCCTTGAAACAAACCTCTGCATAGAGTATTCCTGTTTCAGTCAGCCATCCAAACGATTTTGGAAAGCCCTTTGGTACCGGATAATAGAATTGCATTCTTGAATATGGTAGGGAGCTCTCCAATTGGCTAAACCGTTCTGAAAAGAGGTTTATCTACATGAAACAACAGAATTATGAGTTTGAAAATTTATTCTGCACAATAACTGACCTTCCACATTCAAATATCTGCTGAATATTTGCTGGAGTAACGGCTTCTCCTGAGCATTTGTTATCGAACCTATGTACTGATAAATCCGGATCTTCGTGGTGACTATTATCACGTATTTATCGGAGTATGGAACCTTGTGGAATGCTATACCAGTTATTGGGGGTTTACTGTGTTCACCTATATCGAATACCTGATAATAAAAAATTGGCATTCATTTATTCATTAATTAATTCAACAAATTTTTCTTCACTCTTCTTTTCTACTATTCTCGTGTCTTCGTGTTACAGTTGTGTCCCACACATGACTTGTGTGGGTATGAGACAATGCAATGGCTATTCTGTCCTACTTACCAGTCCATCTACCTCTTTACTTCCGTAGAGAGGCAAATAATTAGGAAGCTTTCGGGAGTAACAGATAATGCGATGAAGGATGATTTTTAAATTACCTAAACTACAATCAACTCTTCCAAATTGTCATAAAGAAATTTGAAAGAATTAACGTCATGATTTCAATGTCAGAGAGAAGTGATTATGGATATCTACCTGCTTCCAATATTGCTCCAGACTCGTATTAAAAATTTTATCAGCGTCAAGACTAATTTCAGTTTCAAAAATGAGTCCTTTGGAGGTTCCCAGTAGAATAGGACCAGTGGTTGTGTCTGAGGTATTCGAGAAGTTCCAGCCAACAGCTGTTATTTCGTGGCCTCGAAATTTCCCAGCCTAGAAAATCGTCAGTAGTTCCTCACAACAATTTTCATTATTTCATTATTTCATTATTTCTTCACTATTAAAAATTCGTCTGAATTTTTCATGCTAAATTCCGGAAATTTTGATCGTGTTCAAGTTCCACTGAAATTTCAAGAAATCTTGTCATTGAAAACTCAAATATTCCATTGATTTTCTGTTCAAATGATCTGGAAATCAATCAAATAGTTGATTTATCAGTGCAATTTTTCCATAAAAATTCAGGGAAAAATTGAAATCTCGTGTCATTCTGTTTTTCNGGACACGGTCTAAAAAATGCATTTCCGGACTTTTTGGATCATAATGGGTCGGTACAACACAAAAAATCCAAAACTTGAATTTCCACGATTACAACGCCCCATTCGGAAGCAAAAATAGAAAATAAACGTTCATTCATCTTCTCCTTGAAACAAACCTCTGCATAGAGTATTCCTGTTTCAGTCAGCCATCCAAACGATTTTGGAAAGCCCTTTGGTACCGGATAATAGAATTGCATTCTTGAATATGGTAGGGAGCTCTCCAATTGGCTAAACCGTTCTGAAAAGAGGTTTATCTACATGAAACAACAGAATTATGAGTTTGAAAATTTATTCTGCACAATAACTGACCTTCCACATTCAAATATCTGCTGAATATTTGCTGGAGTAACGGCTTCTCCTGAGCATTTGTTATCGAACCTATGTACTGATAAATCCGGATCTTCGTGGTGACTATTATCACGTATTTATCGGAGTATGGAACCTTGTGGAATGCTATACCAGTTATTGGGGGTTTACTGTGTTCACCTATATCGAATACCTGATAATAAAAAATTGGCATTCATTTATTCATTAATTAATTCAACAAATTTTTCTTCACTCTTCTTTTCTACTATTCTCGTGTCTTCGTGTTACAGTTGTGTCCCACACATGACTTGTGTGGGTATGAGACAATGCAATGGCTATTCTGTCCTACTTACCAGTCCATCTACCTCTTTACTTCCGTAGAGAGGCAAATAATTAGGAAGCTTTCGGGAGTAACAGATAATGCGATGAAGGATGATTTTTAAATTACCTAAACTACAATCAACTCTTCCAAATTGTCATAAAGAAATTTGAAAGAATTAACGTCATGATTTCAATGTCAGAGAGAAGTGATTATGGATATCTACCTGCTTCCAATATTGCTCCAGACTCGTATTAAAAATTTTATCAGCGTCAAGACTAATTTCAGTTTCAAAAATGAGTCCTTTGGAGGTTCCCAGTAGAATAGGACCAGTGGTTGTGTCTGAGGTATTCGAGAAGTTCCAGCCAACAGCTGTTATTTCGTGGCCTCGAAATTTCCCAGCCTAGAAAATCGTCAGTAGTTCCTCACAACAATTTTCATTATTTCATTATTTCATTATTTCTTCACTATTAAAAATTCGTCTGAATTTTTCATGCTAAATTCCGGAAATTTTGATCGTGTTCAAGTTCCACTGAAATTTCAAGAAATCTTGTCATTGAAAACTCAAATATTCCATTGATTTTCTGTTCAAATGATCTGGAAATCAATCAAATAGTTGATTTATCAGTGCAATTTTTCCATAAAAATTCAGGGAAAAATTGAAATCTCGTGTCATTCTGTTTTTCAATGTTAATGTTCCACTGAAAATTCAATCAAGTTGTGAAATTTCCACCTCACTCTCACTGAAAACTCCTGAATTTCCGTGAATTCTACTTAAAAATAAAAATTTCATATTCTTTTTTTACCTAAATCCGATTCAATGTCACTCTCATGAGATTTACTATAATATCTTCCACGAAATTTCAAAAAATGTCTAACAGTACTCACGGGTTTTAATTTCGTCGCAGTTTTGTGGAGATAAAATAATTCAGAGGGGGGATTCTCTCCATTCTTCGGTGCCAATGCCAGTAATAAGTGATTTCCAAGTGGATCCAGAAATAATCCACTCATTTTCATCTGGGGCATGCACTTGGACACATCAATCTCCTCCTTCTTCTCTGGGTTCTTGACGTCAATCCTGAGGATAACGTTATTCGCCATGGCAATCATGATGAGATTACTGCTGACTGCCAGGTGGAGAATATTGTCAGGAGGGCGAAAGTTCACTCTCTGCCTTATGAATATGGGCTCTTCGTCTTGGAGCTTCATCTGAATGAAACCTGCTGTGCTCTGAACATTTAATCATGAATGAGTTTCCCACAAATTTATAATGAAGGCCCGGGTGGATTATCTTTCGAACGTGGTCTTGATTGTTTTTATTATTTTCATAATCTGAAATGATCTCCAATGGTTATTCAGTTTTACATAGCCCTGGAGTCTCTAAAAAATATGATTGTACAGTCAAAAAAACGGTGAGAAAAAGTGAGAAAGACCCAATAGGGAGGAATTTCAAATTCATAATTTGATGTAGGGGAGGGTGGAGTAAAACGGACACTTTAGACGTTTTTAAAATTATTCATACCTCAGAAACAAATTGATCAATTGTGTTTAGGCTCGGTTCAGGCTCGTCACAAAGGGAAAGAATTGTTCTTTGTATTGAAAAAAAAATATTCAATTTTATCAACATTTCAACACCTCATCAACATTTTTAAAAAAGTCAAAAGTGTTCGTTTTACCCCAACCTCTCCTATCTAATGGCTGTTAGGTCGTCATTTCTCAATGTAATGCATTCACTTTTCCCTCTCCATTGGACTTATTTCTTAAGCTTTATTAAAAACGCTCTTCGAAAATGCTCAGTTTTTTTTCTCCTTTTTTTAATTGTACAATCATAATTTTCAGGGACTCCTGTGTGATGTAAAATCCAATAGAAATTGTGAGATATATTTTACATTATGAAGATGGAAAAACAATCGAGATGACGTTCGAAAGATAATCCACCTAGGCCTGAAATTAAATAATTAGAGTTTAAATTAAATAAAAAGAGTGGACGAGCGATAAAATTGAAGTGATAACAATAATTACTTAAAGAATGAAATTAAAATTATGTAGAGACGACAGTTGGCTTACAATATCAGGCCTCATGGGCTCTGGCCCAGATGGCTTGGAACGCTGAGAGGCTTTCTCGTACTGATCGAATATTGAAGTCATTGTTTCCTTATTTTAATTACTCGTTCAATAGCATCAATTAATCTGCCACTTTTTCATGTTCAGGCATGAAGAACAGGGTCTGCAAGAAAAAAGTCCCCTTGAAAATTATTTAGAACAAGTAATAATAGTAAATAACTGACATGAAGCATTAAAAATAGCAATAAATAATTGATAGCAGTTGACATATGTTGAATTAGCAATCTCCGCAGCTCAAAATAATTCCTAAAATAATTGCAAAGATGAGTTGTTCTGCCCCTAACGACGCATTAATTCCGTGATGACCATTAACAGCCCCAGAGCTCATCCCAAATAAGTAACAACAATAATAAATAATTGACAGCAGAAGACATGTTCCATTGACCCACCTGTCCAATAATTTCTTCCTCCCCCCGATGTCGAGAAAAATGAGAAAAACACAGGGATAACCTCACATTTTGCTCCAATATTGAAATACCAAAACCCATAAAAACAAGTTGTTCATCAATGAAATTCCCATTAATCACACGAGACAACAATTTATTGATAATCCTCATGCAATTGACACCCACCCTCTACGAAGACTTGTCAATGCACTCCACTACTTTTCATCTGTCATTCGAGCGATATGAGAACAGATGAGAAGCGCCAGTGGAGCTCTGAGTTTCGTTTCTCTCTCTCACATTTCGTGCCCATCGACACGGGAGAGGACCCCCCGACCGTGACAGGTCGAACGCGTTTGGTTTGTCGAGGTCAAAACTTCGGAGAAAATAAATACTTCATCCCCTCACGTCTGAAAATTTTCTCCAATCGAAAACACCTGGTCAGAAGAATCAGGGGGACAATTATTACCGGATAAACATCATTCCGAAAACGTTATCAGTGCGCCATGCCGGTGACGCCCTTCCCTTTCTGAAGAATTAGTCATCTTTGGACAGGAATTGATCATCGAACCTCTGTTGCAACAACAACATTAGCATCTCAGTGGGTTTAATTTTACTGTTGAGCAGCCATGGACAACAAAGGGCGTAAGGTCATTGTTTGTGATAATGGAACTGGGGTAAGGTTATGTCCAACTACAAATCATCGATATGTGTCATTAGCGCGATAATTATCCAATTGTGCTGACTATTTATGAAAATGGATTTTCCTTGTTCATCAGTTTGTCAAGTGTGGATATGCTGGTGCTAATTTTCCAGCTCACATATTTCCATCGATCGTGGGACGTCCCATTATCAGAGCGGTGAATAAAATCGGGGACATCGATGTGAAGGTAAAAGCTAAATCATCAACAGAATCATTTATTCACGTTTAAGAGAGAGTGGGTGAAACGAGGCGCCTTCAATCGTCGATAACTCGAGAACGGTAGAGTGAAATTCCTTTCTTTTCATTTTCGAGGTATTTTTTCGAGCTTTAAAATGAGCTCTGACTCGTCCGAATCGCATCGTTTAGTCCGGAGATATTGAGGATTGAACGAGGCTCGGTTTACTCCATTCGTGAGAATAACTTTTTCCACGACAACAGAATAAAAATGATACATTTTGGGAAATGAAATTTATAATCGTATTATTGTGTTTTCAGCAAGAACTTTGCGTTCGTGTAAGTCAATTTGTAGTATCCAATAGTCTTTTGTGCTAGACGTGTTAAATAAAAGCGAGAATAAAGAGAGGAGGAAGTGATTTTTTAACAAAACTCCAGTATATCAAGCCCCCCAATAATAATAGCACACACTCACGTACCCAAGCCAACCGATCAGATATGTAACGGATTTTATATTAAATAATTAATCGTATTCATGTGCTTTACAAATTTGCCAACGATATAGGACGTGCTTAACATGCCTGTAAGTCAATACGTATCTCCTGTAGCAAAATATGAATGTTTATCAGAACCATGCGCTTGATTGTTTTTTTATTTACACTCAAAATTGAATTGCTTGACGTTTTTAGTTATCGAAATATATATGTCGTTGTCATGGAAGTAGAGTGTGCATCTGGATATTTTTTAGTGCAACTGAATTGTCGTGGTGTGTCGAGGGAATGTTTGGGGAATGCTACTGCTGGGGATTTATTTAATTCTTATTTATTTGGATATGAAAACAGGAATTGATGGTGGGGGATGAAGCGAGTAAACTACGATCGCTTCTGGAGATCAGTTATCCCATGCAAAATGGAATTGTCAGGTATGAATGGGGGATTGTTCAATTTTTTTATATTTATTTTGTTTTTGGAAATGAAAATGGAGTGAAAAGTGTGAAAATTTTGTGGATAAATCAATGGATACTGTAAATTTCAGTGCAATTACTCTTTGAAAATTGATAGAAATCAGGAAAATTCAGGTGAATATTCTTGAATTTTTGAGGAATTGAAATGTCAGCGTAATTTACGGCTGAAAATTCAAGTAATTTAGGGAATTCTCATCTCCCTGCTGATAAAAAATTTGAAATTTCATGATTTTTCCCCCTTAAATTTAATTTAAACACTTGACTTTCTCTTGAATTCGCAAAGTATTACCAAAAATATTAGACACGTTTTTTTTCTAAATTCAATAACTCATTAACTATAATTAAATTATACAATAATAATAAGAAGAAGTGAAATATTGATAAATGATTGATTATTAAAAAAGTTCCAAGTCCCTCTACTCTTCATCCTTTTTGAGAATTAAACAAAAAACATGTCTAACAATTTTTTAATTCCATTTTCCTACACCATTCTATGAAATAAAAAAATTTAGTGCAACAATGTTAATTTGAGATGATAACAACAGAATATTTACAGGAATTGGGAGGACATGTGCCATGTGTGGGATTACACATTTGGCCCTGAGAAGATGAACATCAATCCACGAGAGTGTAAAATATTGCTGACAGAGCCGCCGATGAATCCAACAACAAATCGAGAAAAAATGATTGAAGTATTAACCCCCTCCCACTAATAATATCACCACGAGGTCTTGGAGGATTCTTTTGAATTAACTGATGAAATTTTACAGATGATGTTTGAGAAGTACCAATTTGCAGGGGTTTACATCGCAATGCAGGCAGTACTAACTCTCTACGCCCAAGGGCTGATAAGTGGAGTTGTAGTGGACTCTGGAGACGGTGTAACCCACATCTGTCCAGTCTACGAGGAATACGCGCTACCGCACTTGACTCGTAGACTCGACATCGCTGGGCGAGACATCACAATGTACCTCATTAAGTTGTTATTGCTGCGGGGTTATGCTTTCAATCATTCTGCTGATTTCGAAACTGTTAGGATGCTGAAAGAAAAATTGTGTTATATTGGGTATAACATCGAGACTGAGGAGAAACTGGCGGTTGAGACTACTGTTCTTGTAGAATCTTATACTGTAAGTTACATTAAAATTAATTAACTAATGGTCTTTTCCATTAAATTAATCAGACAATTAAAGAGTTCTTGTGGCTTTTTGTTATTCTATCATCATAAAATTTTATGTTTGGAGAGGACTTGAAACAGAATTTCGTGGGAATAAAATTACCCAGAAGACAAAAGAAGAAATGAATTGATCGATTAAATAATTTTTGAATCACTTGTTCAATTTTGGTTATTTATCAACTTGTTTGTCTTGATATTAGTAAACTATAATCTCAATATTTATAAAATTATATTCTCATAAATTAACAAAAGAGCCAAAAGAAAAATTCAATTATTTAATGTATTGCATAATTAATTCTTGAATTGTTTTAATCTCTAGCTGCCTGACGGTCGAGTAATTAAAGTCGGTGGTGAGCGTTTTTCCGCTCCTGAAGCTCTCTTCCAACCACATTTAATAAACGTAGAAGCTCCAGGGATCGCAGAACTAGTATTCAATACCATTCAATCCGCAGAAATTGACATGAGGAGTGAATTATACAAGCACATTGTGTTGAGTGGGGGCAGTACGATGTACCCAGGACTGCCCTCGAGGCTCGAGAGGGAAATAAAACAGCTGTATCTTGAACGAGTGTTGAAGAACGACACGTCCAAACTAGGGGTAATCAACTAAATTCAATCACTCCATCATTCGCGATTAAACTAATGACTATTTTCTCCTGCAGAAATTCAAAATTAAGATCGAAGATTCACCCAGGCGTAAAGACCTCGTCTTCATGGGTGGAGCTGTCCTAGCAGAGTTGACAAGAAATCGAGACTCATTTTGGATCACGAGAGAGGATTACCAGGAGAAGGGACTGAGTGTGTTGAAACAATTGGACAATTACGATTCGAAATAAATAGGGAAATTCAATTCTTTGGAAAACGACGAATGCAGCCAAAAGAATTCGCGGGGACCCACGAGAGAGATCTCCCAACAAAAAATTTATTGGGGATGAATTTTCATTCTCATCGATATCATCCTCACGAGTTGGCAGAGCTAGATTAGAGTGCGACTTTTTTACATTTTTTTGTACATGTTTTGTATTTTGCGTGTGAACAGGGGAATCAAATTCAATCTTCTATTAAATGTGCAATTAACTTATTCATTCAACTAGAATTAATCGTACTTTAATAATGTCAATTCACTGAGATGATTGTCAGTTCGAGTGAAAATTCATTACTTCAATTAGAGACTCTTGTGAGAGGAGTAGATAAACTTATTGCGCTCTTCAGCGTTGTGTAAATAACGTGCATTTTCATTCAATATTTGTTTTAAAACGTGAAAATTCCATTTTTGTTACAGTAATGATTATTTTACCTTTAATTGAATAATTAAATACAGAATGAGCTCAAAATGTCCATTTATTTTCAATTAGGCAGGATCGCACTGTCAGAACTAAGCAATATTATATGTATATTTTTAATTAATTTTTCGTAATAGCATAAATCTAGAACAGTCTTTATTAAGTTTCATTCATTATTTGCTCACAATTTTACACAATTCTCTTTCCACATTTTCTTTTTCATTGTATAAATAAAAGTAACAATATAAATTGTATTTTTTTTCCCGTATTATACAGAGGCGAATACAATTATAACTGGCAGAATGTAACAATGGATAATGATTCTCAATGAATTTTCATCTTCATTGTTATTTACTCTTTTTCTTGTTCATTTTGTACAAGTTTCATCTTTCTCTTTCACACAATTTGTGACAAAATTTACATTTATATAGCGACAGATGAGTAAAAATTGCAGATTGAAGTATAATGCTCATTAATCGAGGAAACGATGAAAAAATACGAAATAACGTAGCTTAATGGTTTTAGTTAAAACATAATTGGTTTGTCTTTGCATTGATCGATGCAGAAATTGGTGAAGCGTTTCAGGAATTTTGGATACTCACGCTTGTACACAGCACGGAGGACTGCAGCTGGTGCCCAACCACCAGGATTAACTTCAATTGAAAATTAATACCATTAATTATCTCCTTAAACCCTCTAGAGTATAAAAACAATGGATACTTACCAACAGAGCAGTATGTAATTTTACATGTCAGATCTTCTCGACGTATGTTCTTTGGATCTTTCGGTGGATCAATGAATGTTTGACAGACTAGGCAGACTGTCAAGTAGACCCTGACACATTTTCCAGAATTTGGCTGCAAAAAAAATTGATCAATTTTCTTAAAATAATTTTGCATTTTTTAAATTGATTAAATAATGAATTAATTAATAACAATTATTTAATTAATTAAACATTATGTGAATCATTATTAATCAATTAATAAATTATTGTTATTAATAATTCATTAATAATAATTAATTTATCATTAATAGTTAATTAAGAATTAATGATTAATTAATTAATAATTTTTAATTAATTAACCAATTGGTTTTATTCAAATCCCATAAAAAAATTAATTATTTACCGGATATTGAGGATGCTCCGTGCTATGATTACAAACAATCCACAAATCAGCGGCATCCTGATCCTCACTGTCAGCTACACTCCGCATGTGAGACCAGAACAGAGCGTCGCGCTGGCTAGCCGGCCAAATTCTCTTATGCGTCTGGAGAAAGACTAATGTATCACTGGCAATTGTCTCGACAACAGTCATGTCCTCGAGGGTGGCCTCCCAGCCACTTCTGTACTCCGGACTGAAGAAGATCTCGCAGACTTCTCGTGCCGTCACACCCTTCACCATGTGGCAAGCCTTCAGGGGGTCCACTACGAGACCATCTGCCTCCTCCTCGCGCCTGTACATCTTCATCTCACCGTCCTCGGCGAATAATTGCCAGCCACCTGCACCACCCACTCCCAAACGGGCGTAGTGCAGTTGCTGGAGGGTTACTTTCTCGATCTAATGGAGAAAATTGGGAATTCATTCATGAATTAATGCACATTTTGGTAATTAGCCAATTCTGATACTTAATTGTTATTTTCAATTTGCAGAAAATTTTTTTACTGCTGGATATGAGGGAATTGTGACGACATCGTACAGACGTTTCCTCAATTGATTGTACACTGAGAATCAGTGTACAATCGTTCTCAAACAAGTCTTACTTGTGCCAAGAAAATAGTTTTTTGAAAATGATCAAAAAAGGATTTTTATTGGGCCAAACATGCGGAGAGTGCGCCGGAATGAAAAATTTTGGACGCCAAAATAGATTTACTAGTTCAAAAAAAATTGCATTCTCTGTACACGCAAATGTTATTTCTAGCACTACTCCTTCATTATTCGATACTCCCATACGTATTTTGCTCCCGAAAAATCTCTGTTTTATGCGAAACAGGGGATAGTAGTTTTTCGTTTCGATTGTCTAATAATCACAGACAAGAAATGAACCCTTAAATGAAACAATAATAATGATATCATAGCAATCTTGTAACTTAGGGATAAAATATTTGTTGATAAATATTCTTCTGTATGAGATATTTTCATTCTGAAAAGGCACCGTCTGGTGTGAATTATCCGCCTCTTGAGCCAAATATTTCGTTGCTGTCGAAAGCAGAGCAATTATTCATGTTTGAAACTTCCACATTCGAACCAAACAAATTCCTTTTTGGCAATTTTCAACTAGCGATTTTGTTGGTCCAAACAAGACTTGTTTGACAACGTGTTTGTTTTTCTCTCAGTGTAATTTCTTCGTGTTTTATCATTCTTCAAAATGAAAAAATGTGTTTGCACATTAAAAAATGTTTTTGAACGAATATTTTTAGTCTATAGGTAAAATAAAGTTGTTTAAAAAAATACTCTGCAATCGAAAGAAATACGTGTTCAATGTTTTTATCCAATTTTCATATTTAAGCATTTCATGCAAGAGAGCCATGGTCTTACCTCAGGCCACAGTTTATGACTTTTAGCTGGTGTCACTGGACTCAACGCAACGGACACTGACTTCTTCTTGAGACGATCTCGCAATTGATTGTCCTCATCAATCTTATCCAATCCCGTCTCGACAGCATCGTAGAACTCCTCGTCACACAGAGCACTATGTGGGCCTTCCTTCAGAATTAAATTCAAAAATGAATATTAATATTGTTTGAATATTAATATTCCTCTGTATTTTTCTTTGCGATTATCTCTTTTTTCGCGTACATCACAGAAATAAAAATGTTTTAATTTTCAGGGAAATGTCCCCAATTTTCAGGAATTCAGTAGCGAAGCGGTAAACCGGGTCAAGTCGATTTTTACTATTGGATTTTTTGACGAATATCTCGGAATCTAAAACAGATAGGAATTTTGTTATCATGACCTTTTTTGTAGAGCCAAATGAGTTTCACAAAAAAGGTGATGAGGAAAATTTTGCTATCTCTCTTAGATTCCAAGATATTTATCAAAAGTCAAAATCGATTTATCCCGGTTTACCACTTCGCTCTGAATTCCTATCTAACTTTTAGAAATATATTATCAAATGTCACTGATAGAAATCGCTGATGATCAAAGTCATTCTCATCAGTGTCTAGTATCACCAATAATTGCTGATAGATTCCCAAAAGCCAGTGACATGAAAATAATTCCTGAAAATAATTTTTTTTCTCTGTGCTAATTTTTTTCACTCACTACGACAACAGGTTTTGATCTCAGCCTAATCCTCCCCATAGTTACGAGCAATTAAAATTATTCGCGAGGGGATTGTCTCGTGTGGATGTCTCACGAGACTTCGATCCACCGAACTCAACTGATAAACTGAATACACTATCGCTATGTTTACTAGAGCCCAGTCGTTATATACTTGCGTAATCTTAATTTATGGAGAATGAGTAGCTCACAGTTGTGGGACCACGCGTTGCATAAACTGTTTGGACATGGTACGACCAGTACAGTCTTCGATCATTTCTGGAAATGAGGAATTTATGGAAATGGCCCATCCCAAAAATTTTCTCCGGGGGCAAAATTCTCGGTATTTGATTTCTATCTCGGAAATGCGGAGCCGATAGAAATTTTGGGATCCATCTGTCATTCCCCTTTCTCCAAACAGAGGAGAATGTCAAATGAGAAATCGAAACGTCTTGCATTGCAAGGTCACGCGTACCCAGAATTTTGTAACATTGTTATCCAATTAGTTGCATAATGCGGTTATAAAGTGTAGTTTTCGTCATATTGGTAATCCTCCCGGAATGTTAATAGTAGTTGAGGTATTTCATTCAAAATCTAGGTTTGAGAGGTGGGTCAGGGGAAGGAATTGTTATTCTCTCCGAGTTTACGTGAAATCTAAGCATACAATGGATTGTTTTCGTCGTATTTATAAACGATTAAAAATTTTAATGCCTACACCGTTCGAACTTTACTTCTGAAATTTCGAGTAGAAAACCTTGAAATTTTTAAAAATCACGCATTCACACGAAATATTCATGTATTTGTACTCAATGGAATGGAAATTTTCAGGTGCAAATCAGTAGCGAAGCGGTAAACCGGGTTAAGTCGATTTTTACTATTGGCTAGTTTTTGACGAATATCTCGGGATCTAAAAGAGATAGAAAGATTTTTGTCATGACCTTGTTTGTAGAGCCAATAGAGCGTTATAAAAAAAGTCATGAGAAAAATTTTGCTCTCTCTTTGATTCCGAGATATTCAGCAAAAACTGGCTAATAGTCAAAATCGACTTAACTCGGTTTACCGCTTCACTACTGAAATGATAATGAAAATTATTAAATAATCTGAAAATTCAAACAACAATTTTCGTGAATTTTCAATCCACTGAAAACTCTGTTGAATGTTATGTTCAATTTCCGCAATGAATTTGAAAGATCTCGATGTCATGGAAATGTCAGTAATCTAACATGAAAAATCCAATTATCCTGAATTTCCAATCTGAATGCGAGAATCCATGAACGATTTGATTTTAAATTTAATTCAAATTCACAACATTGAGAATTCAAGTGCAATTATTGTTTAATTTTCAAAAAAATTCTAACTGTGGGGATTTAAAGGGACATATAATTCCGAGAATCAATTGTTTATAAATTATTTACAAAAGCTCATCTTCAAAAACTGCAGTTGTTTACATTTATTAAATATTTCCCAAAAATTCAAAATCAATTTCATTCTGTTTTCAAAAGAATCAAATTTAAACTCTCAAAGTTTGAATAATGATATTATTGCAGAATGTTCGATGACCCAGGGGGAAATGGGGCACAAATAGACGCTCTGATATCCAACTAGAAATTTCGGAAAGAATTCCAACGAATAAAAATGTCTATATTAAAAAAATTAGCAATGCATTTTATTTCTGAATAAAAAAATGTTCCTCCTTAAAATACGCATTTTCACATTCCCAATTAAAATCGACTCTTGAGGGTATGATGCAAATGCCGCATGAACGACTTTAGCTTCAAATATATTTAACGCCTTTTTCGGAACGAAATAAAACGGGTTAAGTCACAATTTTGGGAAAAATCCATTTCAGAGGAGCTGAGTCGACATAACCCGAAAAAAATCATTTAAAAATGAGCTAAGCCGCCTTAGCTCGTTTTATATGGATTCAATGGGTATTCTTAATACTCTTCTCAAATTGGAGTAGTCTGAATTAAAGAATTGGATTTTTAGCTTTTCCATTTTACCGACTATAGAATTTCATTATGACTCTATAATAAAGGAAAATTAATTAAATCCATCTGTCTGATAATGTCTCAATCGATTTTTTTTATTGAGTGGCGGTTTAAGTCGACATAACTCGGTTGGAGGGGAAAATCCGCAGCACTAAGTCGACTTAACTCTTCGAGTGTGGAAAACAATCCGAGCTAATTCGTTAAAAATGGTTAAAAAATGGTCTGCAGAAGTGACAACTTATTGTGCTAAAATCTCTCTCGATCTTGAACGAAATCCGTGCCTGAGTTTGATTAAATTCACAAAAGGACAGTCTCTATCAGTTTTTCGGCTCTCCTGTAAAATTCACATTTTTCGACTGAACCCGGTTTACCGCTCGGCTACTGAAATGGAGTTGAAAATATGCGACAACAATGAAGATTTAATTCAAGGTCCACCTAGACAAATTACGCATTCCCTCAGAGTCTCCGTCAAATGGAAAAATCGTGATAATTGTGAAGGTTTACCTCGTAATCAGGGCCACCATGGATGACCACCCTGGGCCTAGTAGTGTCCCCCTTCTGCGCGTTCACCTGCTCCTTCAGTGCCCTATACAACTCCTGCATCTTTCGTTTCTTCTCTGTCTCTTTCTCCAGTTTCCTCCGCCACGCGTCTTCACGTTGATTCATCAGCTCCACGCAGTGCTGGAGGGTCGCTAGCACTCCTTCACTGGTCGCCTTGAACGTGATAGCCTCGCCCTTAAAATCCACCGACTGCAGGGCTGGATCGAACGAGTCGTTTCTATCAGTTTTCCCCGAATTCTTCGCATTTTCAGCGCAATTATCGAAGTATTTTTGGAGTGTATCAACTTGCTGGCTCAGGATGTCTTTGAATGTCTCCAGTTCATTCAGCTTTTCCTTCAAACTTCGCGAGATACGTTTGCTGAAACTTCCACCACTCGTCGTGGACTGAGTATTCGATATCAGGGAGACTGTACTTCCGTGACGTTTTAAACTGTTCTCACTTCCATATCCTGATTCAGCCTATTGTTAAATTTTAAATTCAGTTCTGAAATGCATTTGCCAACACGGAGGAATAGGATAAAACTGTCTTCAATTGTAAATATCTCATGACCCAGTGATACAATTCGAATAAATCAGCTGTCATTTTGAAGCTTGAAAATATATCTTGAAAATGACAAAAAAATCCGGAAATTCCACTCTGCCATTCTCGAGTTATTAACGATCAAAGACGCTCGGTTTGACCCCACTCTCTCTTATTTCTATAGCGATTTGTCGTAATGCTCACTTTGTACGATTTTAATACGTCAACCCAGCGTTGCTTCTCCTCCGGAGAATTTGCTCTGAGATACCACACCAGACAATCATTCACTGACACGTCAAATCGACACTCGTCAAACTCATGACCCTGGAGTTAAAAATAATATGCAAAATTATCAGAATAATAATTCCCACTCGAAAGCCTTCCGCTACGGGAATTAAGGAGGATTTGTTGAGGCATTTGAACAATACTGATTAGAATTCTAATGAGTCAATTGATGCGCATTGATACACGAAGGAAAACTATTCTCGATAGAATGAAAATTCGAAAAGTCAATTGGACAATTTTTACGTCAATTTTTCATGAAATATGAAATATTCTTGATTCAAGAATCAAGTATTCCTCATTCAAAAACGGATTTTTAAATTCAGGAATGAATGTTCGTGCAGAAATGTCTTTGCAATGACAAAAATAAAAATATTCTCGTAAAAAATATGGTTTCGTTAGTGTGAAACGACGTGTTACAATACAGATAACTCTCGTTAATACCTTGATATCAGCTTTGTAAAGACTGATGGCGCCGCGACACTCGAACTACCATTACATTCATATTTTTTTCAATTCCGAAATTGAATATTGAAATAATAAAATGTTATTGACTTGAAGTTTAAGTTTTCTTAATTAAAAAGTACAATTTTTTAAATTCGAAAATACAATACACGGAAAAAATACATCGCAACTACAATTTTGAAAATCAATTTGACAATTTTTGGATTTATTTACATTTCTTCAATTCCAAAATGAAATATTCTTGAATTACAAATAAACGGTTGTAAATTTTAAAATGAAGTATTCTCCCTGAAAATATAGATGAGAATGTCTTCAGCAATAAATATTTCGTTCATGTGGCACTTCTCAGAATACAAATAAATCTCGTTAATTCCTTGATATCAGCTTTGTAAAAACTGATTGGCCCCGATAGCCGAAACCATATTAAATTGATATTTTTTTTCAATTCCAAAATTGAATATTAAAATAATAAAATATTACTGACTTGAAATTTCAGTTTTCTTCATTAAAAAGTAAAATGTTTTTAATTCGAAAACACAATACACGAGAAAAAATACATCCTAACTAGAATTTAAAAAATCAATTTGACAATTTTAGAATTCATTCCAATTTCTTCAATTCTAAAATAAAATATTCTTGAATTAAAAACAAACGGCTGTAAATTGTTGAATGAACTACTCTCCCTTAAAAAGTAGAAATGAATTCATAACTCAGAAACAGATTTATCAATTGAGCTCAGTCTAAGCTCATCACAAAGAGGAATCATTGTTTTTCAATTGAAAAATAAAATGATTCCATTTCGTAAACAATTCAACACGTCATGAATATTTAAAAAAAAATCAAACGTGTCCGTTTTACCCTACCTTCCCCTAACAAAAATATTTCGTTCATGTGGGCCTTCCCAAAATCCAAAAAAATCTCGTTAATACCTTGATATCAGCCTTGTAAAGACTGATGGAGCCCCGACACCCGAACCCACTGTCCTGCTCCGACTTGTAATAGGACAACGTGCCATCCTTCAAAACAATGAACCGTATCTGCCACCCATGAATGTAGTTCGTCCACTTGGACAGCGTCCCCTGCAGCTCCGGTACAGTGACACCATCCGACTCTTCCTCATCCACATCATCCCCATCGACCCCGATCTCCACCATCTCCGCGTCCTCCCCGTTGCTCGCACAACTGGCCATCCTGATCACTTCCCAACTCAGTATTCACCTCGCGTAAGCTACCTGACAGCGACAACTACTCCAGATTCTAGGAGTAAAACAGCCTTCACCAAGTCACCCTCAGTTTTTTAATGACAATTGTCTCATCACCGTGACTCACACCAACGACAACAACATTCAATTCTGATGATTTGGAATTGTCAAGACAAAAATTGACTAAACTCCGCCCATTTGTCAGACTCTTCTCGTCTCCTCAAACCATTCAATTTGCTGTATCATATGATTCAAGGACCAATTTACGTGTTTATGGTGTGTGCATTACAGCGAAAAACACTGGTATCAATCATTCGATGGGTGAGTGGACACTCGAAACGACGAAATTTAGCACTGAATTCATTAAAAAAATGCTCTTCAACTATCAGAAATCCTCGGGAGTCATGATTTTCCTTGAGAAAGAGATTTTCACTGGTTCATTTTTTAGTTCTTTCGAGGAGTAAATAATTAACTACGACACTTGATGCGTCAAGACGCATTCGCACGGTAGAAAGGGAAAAAATGGGGCTTCTCCAATTGGTACGAGAGTATCGTCCGTTGGAAATTGCCTGCAATGGCTGCCTGACTTCTGTTCTGCTTCACTCGTAAGTGGAGCGAGAAAATAAAAGGACCGTTTCGCCAGCGATTTTCCCCGAACATCTGTTATTCGAGTTATTCGGAGAGTTTTAGCGTTTCCGTGGATCAACGGGGCTCTAATAATTGTGGTGGATAATTTGGAGGAGAGTGTCTGTGACATGAATTGATCGCTCGATTTCTCCTTGGCGGTGGGAATTTATCGGCAAGTGGACAGCAATGTCGCTTTTTAATAAACCGAAGAGGAATATCAGGAGGAGATCGTTCAATGATGAGTCCGAGGACAATGAGAACAGGATGGATGTCGATCAGGAACAGACTGTTAAGGTTAAGGCGAAGAAAAAGGATAAACCTAAGCAGACACTCCTCAGTTTTGGCGAGGAGCTGGATGAAGGTTATTTCTCATCGAATTTACGATCAATTTTGTGCATCGCATGGGGTAGATTCCGTCGCACAATTTCAATTCCGTATTTCAGTAGCGAAGTGGTAAAACGGTGCAAGTCAATTTTGAGTATTAACCAGTTTTCAATGAATATCTCGGAATCTGGGGGAGGTAGCTATATTTGTGTTGTAACCTTTTTTGTAGGGCCGATTGAGAGCTACAACAAATGTAATTACGAAAATTTCGCCATCTCCCTTAGATTCGGAAATATTCCTCAAAAATTCAACTGGGAGATGTGTCACTTCGCTAGTGATTTAAATTCGTCTAGAGCTTATTTATTATGAAATAGAAATGAGGGAATTTATTTGGGGTGAGGAGGTAGAATGGAGGTTTTTTCATCGTTGATAATTCAAGACTGCTTTTTTAGGGGAGGGTGGGGTAAAATGGACACTAGACTTTTCTAAAATTATCCATAACTCAGAAACAAATTTATCAATTGCGCTCAGTTTAGGCTCGAAACAAAGGGAAAGAACTGTTCTTTATATTGAAAAAATATATATTAAATTTTATAGGGGAGGTTGGGGTAAAACGGACACTTTTCACTTTTTTTAAAATGTTAATGAGGGGTTGAAATGTTAATAAAATTTAATAATTTTTTTTTTCAATACAAAGAACAATTCTTTCCCTTTGTAGCGAGCCTAAATAGAACTCAATTGATAAATTTGTTTCTGAGTTATGAATAATTTTAAAAAAGTCTCAAGAGTTCATTTTATCCCACCCTCCCCCAAACATTTCAACTCCTCATTAATATTTAAAAAAAAGTTAAAAGTGTCTGTTTTACCCCAACCTCCCCTATTTTGAAGGTATTTTTTCAGGATAAAAGCAGTAGCGAAGTGGTAAAACAGTGCAAGGCAATTTTGACTACTGACCCCTTTTGAATGAATATCTCAGATCTAAGAGAGATATCAAGATTTTTGTTATAACCTTTTTTGTAGAGTCGATTGAGAGCTACAACAAATGTAATTACGAAAATTTCGCCATCTCCCTTAGATTCGGAACTATTCCTCAAAAACTCAACTGGGAGATGTGTCACTTCGCTAGTGATTTAAATTCGTCTAGAGCTTATTTATTATGAAATAGAAATGAGGGAATTTATTTGGGGTGAGGAGGTAGAATGGAGGTTTTTTTATCGTTGATAATTCAAGACTGCTTTTTTAGGGGAGGGTGGGGTAAAATGGACACTAGACTTTTCTAAAATTATCCATAACTCAGAAACAAATTTATCAATTGCGCTCAGTTTAGGCTCGAAACAAAGGGAAAGAACTGTTCTTTATATTGAAAAAATATATATTAAATTTTATAGGGGAGGTTGGGGTAAAACGGACACTTTTCACTTTTTTTAAAATGTTAATGAGGGGTTGAAATGTTAATAAAATTTAATAATTTTTTTTTTCAATACAAAGAACAATTCTTTCCCTTTGTAGCGAGCCTAAATAGAACTCAATTGATAAATTTGTTTCTGAGTTATGAATAATTTTAAAAAAGTCTCAAGAGTTCATTTTATCCCACCCTCCCCCAAACATTTCAACTCCTCATTAATATTTAAAAAAAAGTTAAAAGTGTCTGTTTTACCCCAACCTCCCCTATTTTGAAGGTATTTTTTCAGGATAAAAGCAGTAGCGAAGTGGTAAAACAGTGCAAGGCAATTTTGACTACTGACCCCTTTTGAATGAATATCTCAGATCTAAGAGAGATATCAAGATTTTTGTTATAACCTTTTTTGTAGAGTCGATTGAGAGCTACAACAAATGTAATTACGAAAATTTCGCCATCTCCCTTAGATTCGGAACTATTCCTCAAAAACTCAACTGGGAGATAAGTCGACTTGAACCGTTTTACCACTTCGCTACTGAAATGAATTTTAATTTATTCGAATTGAATCATTCTGTCTGCAGATATTAACAATTAATATTCCCCTTAACTTTATTTATTATAAGATGAAAACCATGAAATTCTTTTGGGGTGACGAGGATAACAAAATCGTAGAAGAGTGAAATGGCCCAATTTTTTTACTTCATCTTGAAGGTATTGATCCAGACTTTCGAACGAATTTTGACCTATTCCAATTGGGTCATTCACCCTGCGGAAATTAACGATTCAGAAACATTCATTTTACCTCACCCATTCCCAATGCCTCATCAACTACAATTAACGACCCTAATAATGCATTACGTAACACTAAATACTATTTCAGCTGATGATGGTGAGGTTTTTAAAGTGAAGAAATCATCTCGGAGCAAAAAACTGATGAAACAACTCGATCACGAGAGGAGAAAAAAGAAAGGTGAAGAGAAAATGCAAGTGGACTCTGAGCAAGCAAACATGTCCATTAAGCGCGACAAAGATTTAGAAATAAAGACAGATGATCTAGTAGTAAGCTATCTCTATGATGTCTTATTAGTTATTAGTATAAACTACAATTCTTTTAAATTTAATATAATCAACATTCGCAAGGTTCATTTCATAAAAATGAATCGTATCCATCTGATTGTGGCTGATTAGCTATTTGTGGTGGCCCAATCGTTACTCATGACATCCAGCAAAATTCCTCCAGGTAGCTTTCACTGATGAACGTTTTTTATTCACAGGTTAAAATTAAAAATACAGGACCACTTATATTGAATGGAAGAGCTGCACTTGTGGCTGGAAAGGATGATTATAGCTCTGAGGATGAGGAGAATAATAAAGGCCACAGTTTTAGGAAAAATACTGCCCAACCTGACACCATGAAGCTGCTTTTGCAAAGTGAGCATCTGATTATTTCCTTCAATATCGATATTTTCGTGGATATTTTTATATCAATTATTATTTTGCAGGTGGTTGTATCCCTGATGCAGCTATGATTCACGCTGCGAGGAAAAAACGTCAGAAGGCGAGAGAATTAGGAACTGATTACATACCCATTGAGGAAACAACGTAAGTCTTTAGAATTTTTAATGCAGAAATAGCTAAAACGACTAATTTATTTTCGTTTTTCAGCAGGGAGGATAAAGGTAAATCGAGATTAATTCGCGAAGAAGATCATGATCGCAGTGATGATGATGATGATGAGGATAGGATCGATATGACTGTTAATACTGAGGCCAGGGATAAGGAGAAGAGGAGGGAAGCCTTCCTGGCTTCTCAAGTCTCGATAAAACGTATCTATTTTCAAATAAATATATCCAAGCTTTCCCGATTATTTTCTCTCTTCGACACTATTTTTCACTGATTGCATATTGTTTTTTTCACAGTTTCAGACGATGAGAGTGAGCATGGACTCGAGGAGGAGGAGTGGGAGGTGCAGCAGATCAGAAAAGGAGTGACTGGAGCCCAGGTTATTTAAAAATAATTAAAAAATTCCGCTTTAATGTTCAATTTTTGTCGTATTTGTACTGATGATGATGTTACTACAGATTGCAGCTGCTCAACAAGACTCAATGATGCAACATCAGTACACCATGGGGATGAATCCAAATCAGATGATTGGGGGCAGTGGAGTCCCAATGGAAATGGTCCTGATGCCAGCCCCACCACCTCCTCCGTGCATTCAGCCCCCAGATCCAACGAAAATTGTCCCAGTGACACCTCGGGAAGTCGTGGAGAAAATGAGGACAAGGTAATCAAAATTTCACTCTATGTTTTTTGAAAACTAACAGAACTAATTTATTTTCAAGAAATTAAATTTTAAAAAAATCATAGCACAAGTCAGTAATGAAGTGGTCAAACGGTTTCAGTCAATTCCATTCTAGCGTCAGTTCGCGATGAATATCTCAAATTTTAAAGGAGTTAGCCAAATGTTCCTAAAAATCTTTTTTCTAAAGTGAAAGCCTATCGAAATATCACTTTTTGAAAAGTGAAGACTATCGAAAAAGATCTTACAAAAATTTCGTTATCTTTCTTAAATTCCGAGTTATGAATTAATACTTCTTCAGATGACTCAATGAGATGTTAAAAAAATTTTGTTTTGCTTTAATCAGAAGAAAAATGAAAAAACATCTCAATGTAAACAAAATATTCACCAAGAGTCCAAAACGAACGCAAATTTTGGAAATTTTGTAATATTGACATTCTTTTTCATTTTTTTAGCTGAATAAATTTGACATAGGTTTCCAGTTGAAATAAGAAACAACTAAACAAGATAGGATTTTTTGTTTTTATTTTTTTTATATGATACGTGCGTGTAACCGCATGGGTTTCAGTTGACTATAGTCAACTGGAAAGTAGCGGGTTTCAAGCGCCTACCCACACTCAACTGAAACCCACTGTTATGCCACTCATGCCTGAAACCGGCTGGATTACACCCGACGCTTCGCGTCTCGTGTCTAATTCAGCCGGTTACAGGCTTCGTGACATAAAATTTTGTTCAGTACTTGTTGGGAAATTTCGTCCTTAACGTGTGTGGTTACATCACTCGCCTTCGGCTCATGCTGTAAACCCCACACACGTTAAAGACGAAATTGCCCCACACGTGCTGAAAAGTGTATTTCGACGTTTTGTATCATATTTTTTATAATTATAACTTTCTTTTTTTTGCGAATTCTTAATGATTTTTAAAAATTGTATTTTGTAATTATTATAATTAATTTTTTTCAATTAAAAATACTTTACAAGTTTTTTGAACTACATATTTAATGAATATAATTAATTTTTTCTTCAGAAGTTCCGCATAATTTTTAAATCACACTTTTTTATAATTATTTTTTAAAATAAATGTGATCTTTTTTCTTCAGTGGG
>NW_021680503.1:948003-1009903 GCF_001412515.2 Diachasma alloeum
CCCTCCCCCCCTCCGCCCCCAGACTTCATCACGCACTTATCATATAAAATAGTATACGCAACACGTGCGGACAGCAGGCGGTCTCCGCCTGTTTCCGCACTAGTTGCGTAATATACTATTAAAGTATGTTGAAACCTTTATGCAATTTCCAGGGTAACTAGTTTGCAACAGGTCCACAGGCGTCACCAACTGGACCAGATACAGCTGCAGGACGAACTAGACCAGACCCTGAAGGAGTTGGACGAGGGCTCGGTGCGTGCACCTGAATTGGCCCAGCGCTTCAGATATTACCAAGAGTTGCGTGGGTATGTCACTGACTTGGTAGAGTGTCTTGACGAGAAGGTGGGTCCTCACGCTATCACGTTTTTTCAATTAATCCGCTTCCCTCATGTTGTCTACTTCATTTATTCAAGAGTCAGATTATTATTTTTCGCTGTGCAACAGTTGCATTGATCGTGTTTAGTTCAATTTTTGTATGCCGGGGGTCAGAATCTTCTCTGTATCAGCAGAATATTTTTTTTTGGTACTTGAACCCTCTCATTTCGAGGTGATAATGTGATTTCTCTCTTTTGTTAGCTGCCTCTGCTGACGGGACTGGAGCAGAGATGGCTGGATTTGTACGGTGACAGGTCTAATGAATTGATCGAACGGAGGAGGCAGGACACGAGGGATCAAGCTGAGGAGATCACTTCTGCTGCAAGTCTGTATTCGCTTTCAATAATTACCTTGAAATTATCCACAATTGAGCGATTGCATTAATTATTCCATTAAAAAAGACCATTCATTATGACAATTTTTCTAGAATTATTGGATAAATTTTCCTTTGGCATTCAATGAATTTAGTACATTTTTTTTAGTTATCGTGTTACAATTGAATTTTGAAAAAATTCGAAAATTAAAAAAATGAATCAATGAATTGAATTTTAATTAATGGCGATGGATAGGGCTTAGCAATACTTTCATTTAAGAAGAAAAGTGATTCAATTCTATCCATTTATTAGCGAAAAATTGACGAAAAACTTTGTCACATACATACACAGTTCAAAAAATGCATTTTCGCAATTTTTGGATCATAATAGGTCGATATAACCCAAAAAATCAAAAAAAAATTCGAGCCCCAGTTGAAATGTTGAAATAATTTTCTAGGAGGCCAACCAGTCCGCCGAGGTCCCGAGGACGACGTGAGAATTCGTCGAGCGACAGAACGCGAAGGGCGACGTGCCAGACGTCGAAGAGCTCGTGAATTGAACCGCAACATGCCCAAACACATAGACGGAATGTCGAGCGACGAGGAAGTGACAGAGCAGCAGAACCTAGTTTTCAAACAGACGAAGGAGGAGATCGACGAGGAGAGCCAGGAGATCTTCTCCGACGTGATGGACGACTTCTGTTCAGTCCGGGGTATTCTGTCTAAACTTGAATCCTGGAGGGACACTGACATGGAGGCCTACACCGAGGCCTACGTCTCCCTCTGCATTCCAAAGATGATCTCACCGATCATTCGACAACACCTCATCACGTGGAATCCCCTGATGGAGAGTGCTGACCTCGAGAGGACCAAGTGGTACAATTCCCTGCTGCTTTATGCCCTGGACAGAGGGGAAAACGAAGAGACATTGAGATGCGATCCAGACGTGAGATTGATTCCTCTGACGATGGAGAAGATTGTTCTACCGAAGCTCACCTCCATTGTCGAGAAAATGTGGGACCCAATGTCCACATCTCAGACACTAAGACTCGTCGGTACTGTCAGTCGTCTCATTCGTGACTATCCAAATTTAAATGACACGTGCAAAAATCTTGAGATACTGTTCAATGGCATTCTGGATAAAATCAAATCGGCTGTTGAAAATGATGTGTTCATTCCGATATTTCCGAAACAAGTTTTGGATCCTAAGCATACGTTTTTTCAACGACAATTCACCATGGCGGTTAAATTGCTGAGGAATATATTGAGCTGGCAGGGATTGCTGGGGGATAATCAGCTGAAGAATCTTGCTCTGGGGTCTCTGCTGAATAGGTATCTACTGGCTGGGCTGAGGGTCTCGCCTCCTGTGGATGCGTTGGGCAAAGCTAATATGGTAAATTTATTCTCGGAAAAGTAACTGATGCGTTTGTTACAATCTTCGGGTGATTTTTCTCATTCGTCAATTTTTGTTGAGAAGAATTTCATTCTTCATTCACCAATAATTCACTCAAGTTCAACAATTATTGACCCAATCTCGATTTGAAGATGTGAAATAGACGAAATGAATAGTAAATCATAAATTAAGTCATTTGGAGGTGTAACATGTGCATGCAATTTTCTTCCAATCATCTTCGATGATAAATAGTTCTGACATTGATTTTTTTTTGTTTCAAATCATTACAGATAATGAGTACTCTGCCAAGAGCATGGCTCCAAGGCGCCACAATCGAGCACCTCAAGATGTTTGCTACGCTTATACAACAATTGAGTGATCAATTAGATCAAGCTAATCCTGCCCACAAGTGAGTTGCCTCCCCTATTTTATTTTTTCATTTTTTAATATTCACGTCAACGAGTAAATTTCGAACGACAAAATTTTTGCATTTTCACAGTGAAGCCTGGGATTACTCAAAATCCATCCTGTCGATAATCAAGCCACAGTAATACGACACCCAGACGTCATCCCCCAACAGTTAATCAATTACATTTTCTATTAAAAATGCTTTGTAAAGTTGAAATAGGCATTTGATTTGTAAAAAATGAATTCATGATCACATTTTGTATAGTAAAAAAAATTATGCACGTGAAATAGGGCTGAGTCCCGGAAAAAATTACGATTGTTTGTGACGTACGCTAGAATTATAAATTATTGACTCTGAAAATGAACTGTGCAAGAGAGAATAAAATTCTAGAGATGTCGATGTGAAAGAAAATTTTCGTTCATTTATTTTTCCATACGAGTCCTTTTTTTTCTGAAGAAACTCTTATCGCCATAGTCACTGGCCTCTAAATATAGAAGAGGTCGAAGGTCATTTTATCACAAATTACGTTTCACCATGAAAATATTTGTACAAATATAACTATAAATTACAATTGAACAATAACACGAGGATTATTGGGTGGAATTTTTTTTCAAATGTTTGGTTATTTATTGACTGATATTTCTCGATATTTTCTCAATGGTTTGGGGAGAAAGAGGGAGATAAAGGGAGAGAGCGAGGGGAAAAGAAGAAAAAAGATATTGTAGTGTCTGGGGGTACACTGATATGATGTATAAAGAGGACATGATGAGATTGAGGATAATCAGCCGATGGGATAATTTAAACTAACACGAGTTAATGCTGGGGATACACATTGACGTTTATTAAACTTTGAGATAGTCGAGCTGTTAACGTATACTCGACCGGGTCATCAAACAGACCCGTGACTTTTCTGATTATTCAGTCGACATCAGTATTCCCAACGGTCGCAACAATGTTGTCTCCAGGTACGTCTCTCCATTAGAAGTAAAAAAAACTGAAGACTGACTGTCTCGACATTCTCATCGATAAATAAAAAATACTCTGCAATTTTCATCCGGTTGTTCACATCATTTATGTGTTTTTTTCATTTGTGAACAGATGGGATACAAGTTGAAAATATTGTGGATATTGTTGATGGAATGGAAATAATTTATTCGAAAATGAGAATATTTATTCGAAAAACGAAATGCTTGAAACAATCTCCTCGATAAATAAAAAATACTCAGCAATTTTCATTCACATTTCCACTATTCCAAACACATCGAAACATTAATCTTCATTTCGTTTAATAATTCGGAAGTGCTTCATGTGTCTTTTCATTTGTGGACAGATGGGATACTACACACGTTAAAAATATCCTGGATATTGGTGATCGCTAGTTCTATAGCGAGTGGAAATGATTTATTCGAAAATGGGAAGAAGTACACTTACTCTTACTTTACGGAAGTCAGTTCCGGGGTGTTGTTGCCTTCGAGGGCCGCATCGACCTGGGGATTGAAGGGTATTTTCGATGTGGAGACCACCGATACCGCTGCATTCCTACAGGTACATTTATACGAGGCTAAATCGACACTTCAGAATTTTTTCTCAAATTTTAAAACCTCATTGAATTGTTTATTAAGGGGCATAATTTTTTTTCTTGAAGAATAAACCCCTGTCTCTTTGTAATGAACCCAGTCTGCACTCAATTGATCAATTTATTTCTGATTTTTTTTATTGTTCAAAGCACATAAATGTACAAGATTTATTTACACTATCAGTGAAGCTCCATTAACTTAATCTAATTATTTACACTTCTACTATCTACGAATTTGATAAATTTGGATTTTGAGGATTCCAAATTCGAATTTGGATTCCTGAGTTACGAATATTTAAAAAAAATGCCTGAAGTGTCCATTTCGCCGCATAAGGAGTTGAAAAAAATTTGCATAATTCAGTGATAAAAATGAGCTTTCGTTGTTCAGCTGCACTCGACTGAGACTTTCATCCGAAACGGTCCGGATAATCACGAAGAAGACAATGCAGCAATCAAGGAGAACATTGTTGATCTCCAGAAGCCCTTCCAATTGATCTATAAAGACGGATTGATCACCAATTTCAGCGTGGGAACCGAAGCCGCTTGGGCGACGAATATAAAAAGAAGTATAGCTGGCATTCTCCAGCTAGATTTAGTCACTCTCGATAAAGAAGTCGCTTTCCATTCCCTGGAAAGTAATCACTATGGAAAATGTAACATCGAGTATGTGGTGACCCCTGATAATAATAAGATGGTCATAAGGAAATTTTTCGATCCTCGCACGTGTCAAGGGCATCCACACAGAACTTGGACCAATGTACCGAGATTAGAGTGTCCAAATAGAGATGAGGTAATGCTGAAAGAATACAGTTATCGCTTTATCTTAGGGTTTCAGTCTGGGATATTCCGTTGCGTTGACATTTCTCCGGAAACGATGAGTGATGTAGATAATGGGTGAATAGTCTAGAGGAATACAAAGTCTCCTGGGGAAATTGTGAAGTTGTTGAAGAATTTTTTGATGTCGAGAATATTTTAGCATTGTTCGGGACTTGTTCTAATATTCACATAGTTTAGGTTTTTTGTTTCTGACCCTTATGACCTTTGCTCAGCATTTTCGAATAATACTTCTTTCGAATAATAATTTTTTTAATGAATGTAGAATAGTCTAAAGGAATGTGAAATTTTCCGACAAAATTCCCAAATTCTTTCAATTTTCTTTTAATTTTTCGTTTTATTTCCCGGTATATTTAAAATATTCTCGCATATTCTCTTCTTCTATGACCATTGGTACCCAAAATTAGAATGTAGGCTCCGACGAATGCAAAATTTTCCAGGGAAATTCTACGATTATTCAAGAATTTTCTCATTCACCCAGAATATCTCAGCATTCTTCTTGACGTTCTCCCCAATATTCATGTTGCAGTTTTTTGTTGTGACCCTCATAACCTTTCCTCAGCATTTGCGAATAGTACGTAATCTTTTGAAAAAATTTCCAATTTTTCAAATGAATGTAGAAGTAAATACATGAATGAATGTAGTGAATGAATGAATGTAATAGTCCAATGGTATATGAAATTTTCCGTGAAAATTCTCAAATTCTTTCAATTTTCTTTTAATGTTTCTTCTAATTTCCTAATATGTCTAAAATATTCTCGCATGCTTTTCTTCTATGACCCTTGGTACTCAAAATTAGAATGTAGGCCCCGAAGAATGCAAAATTTTCCAGAAAAATTCTCTAATTATTTAAGAATTTTTTGATTCCCCTAGAATATCTCAGCCTTCTTCAGGCCTTTCTCCCTAATATTCCAGCTGTAGTTTTCTGCTCTGGCCCTTCTGATCTTTACGACCCCTTCACCCAAAACTTTCGAATACCCCAAACCAATCCAAAATATTCCAAAAAACTCTCCAATGATGAAAAAAAATGCATTTACAAATTCTCTGAGCTCTCCCCATCCCCCATGATCACCCGCCTTCATCATTCCCCCTTCTATTTTCCAGAATCCAGTCATGAAGTCATCAGAGCGGCTATACAAAGTGGAATCCCACGGCAACCACACAAAAATAACGCTGATCAACGCCACCGGCGAGATCTACATCCAGCCCTTCCAAAGCCTCGGCGAGGCCCAATTCCTCTCCACCCGCCAGATCCTTCAGTTGACCAGAATAACCGACTCCCAGCCCTCCGAGAAATCCGACAAATTCACGGAACTCAGTCTTCAACACGAGCTCCCCGAGAGCGACTTATCCCAGGGCCGCGGTGACCCCTCAAAAGACAAAATATTCCGCGGGATTTCCGGTCTGCTGGACCGGCTGAGTCAGCGCCTAGAGAACCCCGGCCTGGACACCGACATCGACCACCTCCACAACAAGACAATATCAATTTTGCTGTACTACTTAGGACAGCTGAACAGATCAGACCTGCAGGCAGCCTACAGGAACATCTCAGGCACGAGCTACAAGGAGGAGACAATCCGCAATATGTTTCTGGAGACTCTCCCCCAGATAGGCACCAAGGAGTCCGCCCTGTTCATCCTCGAGCTAATCCAGCAGAACAAGGTCTCCCACATAACGGCAATGCAGTTGCTCACTCAACTCCCCTTTCACATTCGCAAACCAGACGTTCAGTTGCTGGTGGGTCTCCAGCCGCTGCTGAACCTGGGCTACAAGACCTCGATTGAAGTGAGGAACACTGGAATCCTGACCTTCGGAACCCTCATCTACAGAACGTGCATGGTCTACTGTCCCTACGAGATGCTGGACGACTACGTTCGCCTGTACCTCGACAAGTTCACCGAGAGCAAGGTCTACGAGAAGAAGATGATCTGGCTGGAAGGGCTCTCCAACATCCAACTGGGGCGAGTCGTGGAGTTCCTGGAGCCCATTGCGAGTGGAAACAGCGTCGAGTCGAGGCACCTGAGGGTCCTGGCAGCCTGGGCCTCCCTCCCAACAGCTCCACTGCGACCTGACGTCATCTACCCGGTGTACTGGCCGATCCTGGTGAACAGGAGCGAGCACTTGGAGATGAGGATCGCCGCCTTGACTCTCCTAATCGTCTCGAATCCCTCGGCCAACCGAATCATCTCGCTCTACTGGTACATCCAGGGGGAGCCCAACGTCCACCTCTACAACTACTTCTACACGAGCCTGAAGTCTATGGAGAGGACGACGTTCCCCTGTTACAGGCACATCCGAGCGATCGCTGGGCACTTCACGAGAATTCTCAGGAGGCCGGAGAAAAGCAGTCCCGTTGTGACCGGAAATTATCTCTTCGATTATCAGGACACCAAGAGGAACTTTGGGGCTGTCGTCCAGAGCATTGTAATCGCGAGTCCTTCATCGAACATCCCTGAAGTCGCCTACTTCACGTTGAACAGTCACGGGAGTGGAACGACGTTCAACGATTTCTCACTGTACATGAAGGCCACGGGAGTGATGCAGTCCCTCTCGAGTTATTTAGAGAGCCCCATCAGGGTCAAAGACATCCTCAAGGAGTTCAAGCTAAATAAAATCACGAGGGAGCCCATTCACCTCGAGATGATCGTCAGGGTCCAGCAGAAGGCGGTTTTATGCCTCCACTTCAACGAAACTAATATCGCCAATGCAGTTGCGTATCTGTCCGCACTGCCTGATAATACTTATCACATCTACAAGAACATGGAGTTCCACGTGAATCAACAGAGGATCAATGTTCCGCTGACGATAGAGTCGATTCAGGCAACAGATCTGGGAACGACCACTCGCATGGCAGCCACTGCCACTTCGTTGTTCTCGATGAGGGGAAATTTCACGCACTTCCCCGGGGGCAGGAGCAATCACGTGATTTTTCGCACTGCCATCCATGGCACGCAGGTTGTGGAGAATTACAATCCCATTTTGGATGTTTGGCATACCGCAGAACGGGCGCTGGCCGTTCACGGCTACCTCCCGGCGAATGTCACAGTTGGGCTCAAGGAGAAGTTCTTTTTGTCGTATAACACACCTGCGGAGTACCTCAGGACTGGGGTGACCATTCACACGAGGACTGCCACGACAATCACGGGGATGAGGGCGAAGGCGAAAATTTCTCGAATTTGTCCGAGATGTTCTCTCCAGTATACCGTGAGGAAGGGGGGGGACGTGCTGCAGGACAAGGTCATCCTCGAGACCATTGTCCCTGAACTGGGGGGGCGGCTGCAGTTGAAGGTCTTCGACTGTCAGAAGCAAGTCAGCTCGAGCGATTTGATGAGCGATATTTTGGCGCATCATCATAGCAATCATCACTCGTGGACAGCTGCACGGTTCCCGTTGATGGGGATTCATCTGCTGGATTATCTGAGCTATGTCCCGCCGAGTGGGAGCTGTGGGCTGTCTGTCTACATCGAGCCTTTTAATATTCAGCCGTCGGAGGTGAGGCTGGAGGCGATGAAGACCGGGAATCGGTACATGTTGTCGTTGGTCAGGAGCGAGCTGGAGTCTATGAAGGTTTGTTGTGGGCCTTTTGCTTAATTGACAGGGTGGCCAGCGCTATTACTTATCTTCGGTGTTAAAAAGAGTTGCCGATTACGTTGATAAAGGTTTAAAGAGACTCATCACAATTTTAAAATAGTCTAATATTTGTTATGCAGATTTTTATTGATTATATGTTAAATATTTGATAATATGGAACTGTCAATTTTCCTAACGTCCGGGTGGACTGTCTTTTGAGCGTTATCTCGATTCTTCTTCTTCTTCTTCCTCAACGTCTCCAAGCCAGTGAGATATGAGACACGGTTGGAAATTTGTGAAGAAGTTATCTCAATTGTTTTTCCATTTTCATAATGTAAAATCCTATGGAAATTGTGGTATATTTTAAAACAAAAATATATCACAATTGTTTTATTCGCTAATCTTCCGAACTCAATTATTGATTGATAAATTAATTCCAAATTTGAATACTTAATTGACGATTAGTTCAACAATTAAAAAATTGCTGAGTCACATTAACAGTTGTTATCCAAATTCTAACTCAATTAAAAATTTATGATTACGCCGATGTCTGAGTTGAAATGATTTACCGACATTACAGGTCCTCCAGGAGTGGACGCTGGCAGCTCTTTACGAGTCAACAAGCTGGTTATCAGACAGTCTAAAGATCAAAGCCAGCAAGACAGTCGACGACGGACGAGTCCTGAAGTTCTGCGTGGAAATTGACAGACTCATCCCCTGGAGCTGGGACTTGTTGAGCACAAAACACTCGGATCCAGCTTCTGTTAAACTGGATATGGTCTGGGGGTACGCAGACTCTGCCAAGGGGAAGTGCAGTGGCTCGAGTCTGTCGATGAACCTCGCTGCCGAAGTCAGTGGGGATCAGATCGAGGAGAGCAAGGAGGATGTCTGGCCCTACAAGCAGTGCAGGCAGCAGTCCTATGGGAAGAGCATAGTTCCCTACACCCCAGCTTGCTACGAAGCCTCTAGGGAACTGTCGACCCTGAGGAAGTACCAGGTGCTCGTTTCCTTCGAGAATCTACCCGAGGAGATGATGAGCTTAATCTGGAGGATGAGGGCTCTGTACGACCTCATTGGGGGGAATAGTTCCTTCGCAAAGAGTGATAATGAGTTTATGATCGTCGCGACATTCCCGAGGGACCCAACAGACGCTACGATGAGTGTAAACAAGAGTGAAGTCTCCATTCAATATGATCAGGAGGTGGTGGAGTCGATCCTCGCGAGGACGAGGCTCCATCGGTACATCGACAATGTCGTGCGGCGAGCCCTCTTCAGCTTCTGCACTATCACGAGGGAGAGTATTTGCTCAGCTCATAATGCCACGAGGTCTACGGAGAGCGAAAAGGAGTATCTTGCTTTGGGACATTGCAACGACCAGAACCCTGGGTTTGCGTTGACTGCGAGGATCGATGAGGCTGGGCTTACTTTGATGATTTACGATGCTGTGGATAATGTCAAGATTGTTCCCGCTGGGAGTGGGGGGGCCATTTTTAATTATGAAAAGAAGGTGATGATTAGCAGGAACTTTGAGTGGAATGCACTGAATTCGAAGAGGTGAGTTTCATGGGGGAGGTTCTAATTCAGCGACTCTTTAATGAATTCCCACCAGAAAGCCAGTGTGTAATTATTTTTTACTCCACTTGAGACTCAGGTGGATTATCTTTCGAACGTGCTCTTGGCTGTTTTTTTTTATTTTGATAATCTGAAATGATCTCCAATTGCTATTCAGTTTTGCATGGCCCTGGAGTCTCCATAAATTATGATTGTACAATAAAAAAAACGTTGAAAAAGAGCTGAACATTTTCGAAGAGCATTTTTGGATAATATTGGGAAATAAACTCAATAGGGAGGAAATTGCAAATTAATAATTTGATGTACCTAATGGCGGTCAGATCGTTAGTTTTTTTTTNCTCTCACTCTATTGACCCAGACAATTAAATCTCTCGGGAGCTTTTGTCCCCAGAACCACGGTTGTTTTTTTTTTCTATTCCATAAATGTCTAAAATAGTATGTCCCTTTTGGTTTCTGCTCCCTTGTAGATTCACCTAGAATAGTGTTCGTAGTATCTAGCCAACTTTCTGATTTGAGATCGTTAGTTACCATGATAAATTATCCATTCACTATTTCCTCTCTATCAGACTTATTTCTTAATCTTTATTAAAAATACTCTTTGAAAATGTTCAAATTTTTTTTCTACTTTTTTTGATTGTACAATCGTAATTTTTAGAGACTCCTGCGTGATGTAAAATCCAATGGAAATTGTGACATATTTTACATTATGAAAATGGAAAAACAATCGAAATCACGTTTCAAAGATAATCCATCCGGGACTTAAAAGCAAAAATCAAAAACGAAAAGTCAAGATAATTCTCTTCCTGGCAACTTATCTCATCTGCACAAGCAACGAGAACAAGAACTAAAAATCCAATCTGTTATCGCAATTTCTATTGCGTAATTCAGGATTCAATGTGAGAAAAAAATTAAATGAAACAAAAAAATTTCGAGTAAAGTAAATGAATTGAATGAAAGAATTGTTGTCCTGAAAACAGCTATTGAAATTTGTTCGAGAATTGGTTGAATAGACATTAACCCCCTCACAAATAAAACATTCTCGTTTATATGAACACATGCTTCTTTAATAAAACGTAAAAAAGACACTATAACAATAATTTTTCAATCTTCCAGATTCAGAATGGACAAACAGTCGGTTCACGTATTCATAAGCAACATCCTAACGTTCGTTCACTACACTCAGGACCAAATCCTCCTCTTTTTCCCAAACTACATCCAAGAATTCACATGTGGTGTTTGTACTGCTAGCAGTTTCGACGACTCTGGATTATACGAGAAACTCTAACAAATTTATCTATCAAATTGTAATGTTATTTATAAAAGTGGGTGCGCGAAGAAAATTAAAAAAATAAATACTATGAACTCCTTTTTCAATAAAAGTCCCAGACAAAAATAATCTCAATTCCTTAAACCGCCAAGAGTTCATGCTAAATAATAATTACAAGAAAAATATGACTCACTAGAAATGAACTAGATATTTTCTAAATGCAGAGATTTAGGTGATCGTTCATGACGTCTTCAGGATACATCTCCATGCATACAGGGCAGGGGTACTCTTCCGCTCTGGGTGTCTTAGGTGTGACGAGAAGGGAATCATCATCGCTATCATCACCATAACGAATTTTCACACAATTATCCAGGTGTGCCTCTAATGACATCTGCGGGGGGATCAAAACCCCACAGATGAGGCATTTGTGATCTTGCTTAGTCGTTCGAGGCGGCGAGTCGACTGCAGCGAATCCCAATGAATTTGCATTTTCAACAGTCCTGAATCTATCCGCACCCTTTCCCTCTGTCGATTGCCCTGAGATGCATGCATCCACGTGTTCTTCCAGCCCCACAACAGGAACAACAGCGAAGCAGATGGGACACTCAACCTTACCTCCATTATTCCCCACAACATCCTGAGGTTGATCGACCCCAACAGCTGCATTCCCACTCTCCAGACACTCGTCCAGATGAGCATTCATGGATTCCTCAGGGAAATGATTCTGACAGACTGGGCATTGCTGAAGATTCCTTCCCTCAACCCTGGGTCTCTTGGGCTCTGGTGTGCCCAGGTCGATCACGTCACTCTTGATCTTAGATGGCGTGAGGAATCTGTCCAAAAGACAGCTCTTTCCAGTATTCCCTCCCCCTCCAACAACCCCCGAGACTTTGTACCTCGGCTGAGAAGGAATTTTGGGACTCACGTTGAATGACGAACCCCCAGGGCCACTAGTCCCCCATCCACGAACATTATTTGCACTATTCCCTAGTCTAGACGACCCCGAGGATGGTGAATTGCCAGTATTTCTGCTGGATGAACTTGGTCCTCCAGTTCCAAACCCATGAACATTGTTGGTGGTATTCCCCAGTTTGACGAAACCCCGGGGAATATTTGGCTTCTGCTCCCTAGGAGGGCTGAACCAGTCATCCAATGTTCTATTGTTATCAGTCTTCTTCGTTTGCTTTGAATCCTTCGAGACGCTCTTCTCGGGCTCTCGAATCTTGATGAAGGTTCCACCACACGTGCGACGATGCTGCTCGTACCAACTGTCTGAGGGCCCCGGGGCTCGATTCATAGCTCGTCTCACTGTACCAAAATAGGGCCCTCTGTTGCTGCAGGGGCCATTGCACTTCCACCAGTGCTGCTGGTACAGCTTTACCTCCTCGTGGAAATCGTGGTAGATCGTTATGCTCGTGCCAGCCTCTGCGTTGATCCTGTTCATGTGCTTGCAGAACTCAGGGCCGTGGCCGTCCCTGTCGCGATTGTTGTTTGTGAGGAATAGGTAGGCGTGAATCATCTCGTGGAGGAGGGTCTCCACGAGGTCCTTCCTAGGTCTGAGCTTCAGGAGTGGAGCACTCAGGGAGATTACACACTGGCGGTTGCGTGATCTGAAGGTGCAGACACCTGCACACGAGGTCATTCGAGGACTCCATTTTACTTCGACTGGGAGCAGGACGTTGTTGAAGAATTTGGTGTTGAACTGGACGAAGAGGGTATGGATGTTTGGGATTGGGTCCACTATCTCCAGGGTCTGGTCCACCAGGGTTCGTGGCTGGTAATTCTCTTTGTTGATCTGGGGGTGAAAGAATATGATCTAGGGCCTTGTTCATCTGATTGGCATTTTAGACACTTTTTTCTCTTTTTTTAAGGCCCGGGCGGATTATTTTTCGAACGTTATCTCGATTGTTTTTTCATCTTCATAATGTAAAATATATCACAATTTCCTTTGGATTTGACATCACGCAGGAGACTACTATGACAAATGACGACCCAACAGCCATTAGATACATCGAATTATTAATTTGCAATTTCCTTCCTATTGGGTTTATTTTCCAATATTATTGAAAAACGCTCTTTCAAAATGTTCAATTATTTTTCAATGTTTTTTTAATTGTACAATCATAATTTTTGGAGACTCCAGGGCTATGTAGAACTGAATAGTGATTGGCGATTATTTCAGATTATCAAAATAAATAAAAACAACTAGGATCACGCTCGAAAGATAATCCAGCCGGGCCTTAATTAAGCATTTCTATACAATTACAGTTCAATTTGCATATTTTTCGTTCTAAAATGAGACCATGTCAACTATTTGTTCTCAGATGTTGTGGTAGCTTAGAACTATTAACTAACACTATACTTCAGATTTTCATGGAACATTTGAGAAGAAACTCGGCAATTAGGATAATAAGAGAGTTTTTGTCTACACTGTTAGAAATTTTTAGAAATTTAAGTAACAGATGCATCATGGAATTCCTGATTCATCTTGGAAACTCAATAAAATTGAGTTTTTCATTATGAATGATCATTGAATTTTCAATGACAATTTGGATTTTCAAACCTATCGCGAAAATTAAGCAACAGATGGAAAATTCAGAAGAAGAGTTGTCTGAATTTTCGCGACTTTCAGTAATTTGTCGTAGGAACCTGAGAAATCAAATTTCATTGAATATTCAAGAACATTGACTGATTTATTAATAACAAGATCAAAGGAAATTCCACGTAAATTATTCCTTCTTAAAAATGTCAAGATTTTTTGCTTGGAATTCCAAGAGTAATTTCCTATAACGATGTAGTCTAATTAGGAATTCTCGTGCATGAAAAAAATGGAGCCTTGACTTTGACTTAAAATGGAATAGGGAAGGTTGGGGTAAAATGGACACTTTTAATTTTTTTTGAAATGTTAATAACGGGTTGAAATGTTGATAAAATTTATTAATTTTTCCTTCATTGCAAAGAACAGTTTTTCCCCTTTGTAATGAGCCTAACCTGAGCTCAATTGATGAATTTGTTTCTGAGTTATGAGTAATTAGAACAAGTCTAAAGTGTCCGTTTTACCAACTCTCCCCTAGTGTTGTCTTCAATTTCTGAAGTTGTTTCTGAGTTATAAACATCAGGAAATTGGACTTGCCATTGTCCATTTAGCCGGTCTCCCTTAGATAAATGTTGTTTCCATTTCACAACATAATTATTAATTGAAATACGTCGAGAAGGAATTATTGAGGAATTTATTGAGAATATTACGTGATCTGGGAAGATAGCGTTTTCAGTCACTCCAACAGGATCGTCTGCCCAGTCCAGCCATTCTCGATCGAATCTGTTGACTGGTGACATGTCTGAAGCTCAGACTTGTCAAGAATGTCAAAAAAATCGTGACGTATGCGTTTATTGTTTTATTTATTGAATTATTGGTCGCGGAATTGCGAAAATTTTCTGAAAAATCACCAGTGTTTGCTTGTGCAGGCAAAATTGACGTGCAGCGCAGTCTTTTGGGCGCCAGACATTCCACGAAATATTCCCCGCGGCCTACCCCCACGTCCCAAATAACAAAGAGTTTTATTTACGAAGATGGCGGATCACATAGTCAGAGAATTGGAAGCTGCGGCACAAATTATTTTAGTAAGATTTTTCATCGATATTTTAAATAGAATGCACCCCCCAATCTTTATAATTATGCACCTGCCAGTTCAATGAGTCGAAAAAAAGGACCCAAACTCGCCTAGATCATTGATAAAACTGAATGATGAGCTGTTAATTAAGATCTGTTGGGTTATGTCGACTCGATAATTCCCACAAAACATCAATTAATTTATTATGTTCCCAGGCCCCCCCTAATATTATAACGGCTGAGCAGCGTCAGTCGGCAGAGGCTGTTTTTTTAAACTTCCGTAAGACAAAATCACCGTACCAGTTGTGTCGGAATATTTTAGAAACGAGCACTGTCGATTATGTGCTGTTTGAGGCAGCTGGACTGGTCAAGGCAGCTCTCGTTAGGGAATGGAATTTATTACCTAGCAGTGATATTATATCGTTCAGGCAGTATCTGCTGCATTACATCATTAGTAAACCGACATTGGCACCCTTCGTCAGGGAGCGGATACTCCAGGTTATCGCGATTATGGTGAAGAGGGGAAGTATTGAGGATAATGGCGAGGAGAGGAGAGCCATTCTCAATGAAGTCGAGGGGATGGTCATGAGTGGGGACATGCAGAGGGTAAAAATTATTATCCTACCCTTCTAGATATCTTAACTTATTGTTTGAATGCGTAGAGAAAATATTTTCTAGTTTCTAGAAACAATTGTTTTTAAAAGCCACATGTCATGCAAAAGTGAAAAAAGTCTTTGAATCAGGAAACATTGGATTTTTAAATTAAGATAATGTAATTTGACAATTCAGTAGCGAAGCGGTAAATAGGTTTACAGGGATTTAAGGCCCGGGTGTACTATCTTTTGAATGTTATCTGGATTTTTTTTTATCCTTCGTAATCCAAAATTGTCAATTGAGTGGTACATCATGTAGAAATTCCCAAAAATTATGATAGAATGATTTAAAAAAATGGAAAAAATTTTGAACTTTTTCAAAGAGCGTTTTTGAATAATATTGGGAAATAAACCCAATAGGTAGGAAATCGTAAATTAATAATTTGAAGTATCTAATGGCTGTTAGGTCGTCAATTGTCACAGTAGTCAATGGCTGTCAGATCGTTAGTTACCATCATAAATTATCCATTCACTATTTCCTCTCTTTCGGGCTTATTTCTTAATCTTTATTAAAAACGCTCTTTGAAAATGTTGAGTTTTTTTCTACTTTTTTTGATTGTACAATCATAATTTTTAGGGACTCCTGCGTGATGTAAAATCCCATAGAAATTGTGATATATATTACATTATGAAAATGGAAAAACAATGGAGATAACGCTTGAAAGATACTCCACCCGGGCCTTAAATTCAAAGATTTTTTTAAAAAATGAGAAACTTTGTTTCTCGGTGTAAACAGGATGGATCGTCCAGTACTTGGAGAAAGAAACATCTTCAATTGTCAATAGCAAAAATTTTTCATTTACAAAAAAACACCACAAATTGATAATATAAGTCCATTTTTTAGCACTGAAAGATCCATCTCTCGGACTATTATTCATAACTGGTTATTTCCCCCTCGTCCTATGTCGTTTTTTTCTTCATTCCACAGCAACTTCTTGGTTGTAGCATGATATCAGCCCTAATGCAGGAGTACGCATCGACAGTTAAATCCTCAGACGTTGGGTTAAAATGGGAAGTGCATTTCAGCGCCAAAAGACACTTCGAAGTCACAGATTTAAAACGCATATTCAAGTTCAGTATAAGTGCATTGTCAGAGTTAACGAAGGATGGAATTCCTGAAACAAGTCTGCCACTCGTCAAACACCTGCTCTCCATTGCTGAGGGGGTCCTCGTTTGGGGCTTCATCTACGCAAATTATATCCTTTTGCATAATAATTGTTCACTAATTATTTATTCAGTGCAGAGGACAATTGCAGGGTCAAAGTCGTTTGAAATTCATATCAAATTTAATATATTCCATATACTACTAATAATGATCATTTCGCTTACCACTAATTATTCCAAAAATTAATGAGATCGTCAAGTCACTCGGCTGTTGAGTCTTTTGTTAACGCCGG
The DNA here is from genome assembly GCF_001412515.2 of Diachasma alloeum. Taxonomy (NCBI): domain Eukaryota; kingdom Metazoa; phylum Arthropoda; class Insecta; order Hymenoptera; family Braconidae; genus Diachasma; species Diachasma alloeum. The sequence continues at coordinate 964,973 of NW_021680503.1, forward strand.
TGAGATGAATGGCCTGGACACAAAAATTTTTTAATTTATATTCAGAATAAGTTGAGTAACAAGAAATTGAAAAATGTATCTGATTTACGGTGACAAATGGTGGCCTGTCACCCAATATCATGCAGGGGGAAGACTGATTTCGTAAATCTTTTCCCACACTGCACAGGGACATTTATTACGGAAAAGGCTCTTTGAAAAAAGTTGTAATATTTTGGAGAATTTTTTAATCACACTTTTATCACATAAAAATGGCAGATGAATACATACCACTGTTTTGAAAATTGAGATACCTAGCTGTCACTTCCCATGAGGAGTTAGTGTTTTGTTATCCACCATGGAAAATGACAGCTAATAGATAATTTGCCACAGCGAATCAGTTATTTGTAATTTCCCCTTTTTTCAACTCATTCGGAATCTCAATTAAACGCTCTTTGAAAAAGTTCAGAATTTTTTCTATTTTTTAAAATCATTCTATCATAATTTTTGGAAATTTCTACATGATGTACCACTCAATTGACAATTTTGAATTACGAAAGATAAAAAAAATCCAGATAACATTCGAAAGATAGTACACCTGGGCGTTAAATCACAGTCTCATTAACCGATGTCTCGTGCCAGATATACCATTCCTTAATTCCAGTGCAATGCCCAAAAGACTGATCGGTGTCTTCGAGGCTGTTTACGAGTCAGACAGCAGTCCAGCCCTTCGAATGGGCCCCATGTGGCGAGACGTCATCCTGGAGCCAGTTGTCCTCCAAGTATTCTTCTCATTATACTGGAAAGTCAGAACAAATCCTCAACTGGCCCATCACGCCAGGAACTGTCTCGTCCAGCTGGCCAGTCTCAACGGTGCCGTAGTGGCCATTCACGCAGCCCAAGTCGAGTACCTCACCGACTACCTGAAGGAATTCCTAAAGCTAGTCTCAAATATCGAGATAATCGATCAGGAGGCACTCGGCATCGCCAACATGATTCGCAAGATCATCACGTTCTTTCGTCCAGCGTTGACTTCCATACCCGAGGAGATACTGAGATCCTTCATGGAACAAGTCTCAAGGCTGACTTGCATATTCGCCGAAGGAGCTGCCCAGGAGGAGTCCATGTGCGCCCAGGATTGCCTGTACATGGAGGCTTTCGAGAAGATGCTGGAGACCTGGTCGTCAGTCCTATCAGAGTCCCATTTATTCCCCACTGAATTCTGCCAGCAGAGTTCAGCTCAGATATTCAATGTCTACCTCAAGTGTCATCTGTCCTCTCCAGAGGGAACTAGAAACTCATTGCAACACGATTTGAACGAGGACATCGACGACTCCGAGGAAGATGATCGAGCTAAATTCAAGGAGCAGCTGCAGACAATCGGAAATTTTGGCAGACAGGTGCCCAGTCACTCGCTCCCAGTGCTCTCTCACCTCCTAGAAATCAGAACAAGTAAATTGAGACAAGAATTGAGTCAATTAGTCGGTCAACCCAAGTCCCTGAACATGAATTCAAACCTCAAAGAATTGTACGAGGACCTCCACTGGCTAGTTTTGATAGCTGGACATGTCCTCTGCATGGAGTCAGAGGGGGAGATAGCTCTGATACCTTCAGAGCTCATGAGGTACAGCATCGAGCAGCCCCAGCAGGGACGAGTGGACGTCAACGTGTCCTTGCAGCTGCTGGCATCACTGGGACACAATATCTCGGAGATCCAGGGGGCCGAGGAGTCGGCAGATCATGTGATTCGCCTCATCTCCACAGTATTTCGATTGTGTGAGATCGAAAAAACAGCTATTGGTGCTAACATTGCTGACACATTGAGCCCAGAATTGAGCAGTACAATCGTCTGGTTCTTGCACAGATGGTCGTTGAGCTATTTGCTACCCACCGAGAATTATTACTCCGAAATAAGTCCAACTCTCCTTCAAGCATTTGGTGACGACAGCCCTGGTGCCCCCTGGATCGTCAATTTTTTGATAGAGAAGGTCGAGTGCAATGTCAATACTTTCAAAGGAGAGCAGAATCTAATCAAAGATACGATGCAGTTGCTAGTCGCTTTAGTCGAGTCACAATCAAAAGCTTCTTATATTCTCAAGTCTGAGAGGTTCGGCAGTCTGATTGATTTGGCTACTAAAGTCCAGTATCAGTTGCCTCAGACCGCGAAACGAGGACTTATGAGGGCCATTGTCCAGGCTGGGGCTGCACTCCAGGGTGATAACAACGAGGGCTACTGGTCCCAGACCCTCCAGCCTCTGCACGACAGGTTCAAGCAGATTGTCTCGAATAATAATTTCTCGAGGTCGTACCATCAGGAGGAGGTCAGGGTGCAGATAATCGATGTCCTCGAGTCTTTCATTGGCGCTGCCCAGGGGGTCCAAGCTTCAACTGTCAAACCAGTCTTTCATTATGTTTCTCCAGTGCTGGCGGAACTCGCCAATGCCCTCGGGCTCTACCACAATTATCAGGAGATGGTCCAGCTGATTTTGGAAATGTTCTGCGAGTGCACACGAAGGATGTTGTGTTATCTTCCTGAACCTCAGAGCATTAGAGTGTATGAGGCGTGTTTGCAGACTATTCAGACTTATGCGAGGTGCAATACCAATCGTTTGACTGTGGACGTCACCAAGGAGGAGGACACCTTTCAGGATATTCTGTTACTCATGCAGTTACTGACCAATTTGCTGAGTAAGGATATTTTGGATTTGAGTCATTCGGAGGGCTTCCCCGGGCAGGAGCAACAGCAGCAACAGCAGCCAGTCACACCTGCTGATGTTTTTCTTTTTGGACTTAATATTGTCATGCCCATGATGACTATTGAACTTCTCAAGTTTCCATCACTTTGTCACCAGTGAGTCAATGTTTTTATTGTTAACTAGTACGATTTTATTATTTTGGTACTTTTATCATTTTATTTTGAACTTGTAAAATTGCCTGGCATAGGCGATGACTGTCAAGAAGATTCAGGGCACTTTCCGAATAATTTCAGTAACAAAGTGGTAAAACGGTTTAAGTCGACTTGTCTCCCAGGGGAGTTTTTGAGGAATATTTGCGAATCTAAGAGAGATAGCGAAATTTTCGTAATTACATTTGTTGTAGCTCTCAATTTGCTCTACAAAAAAGGTTATAACAAAAATTTTGCCGTCTTCCTTAGATTCCGAGATATTCATTGAAAACTGGTCAATAGTAAAAATTAACTTGCACCGTTTTACCACTTCGCTGATTTATATTCCATATTCCAACAAAAATTCTAAACTAAGGGAAAATCCCATTGGAAAAGTTAAATTATGTCTTGATATTTATTAAGCAAAGTTTCCCCTTGTTTCAGGTATTTTAAAATGATTACATTTGTCTGTGAGATATATCCAAAGAAAGTTTGTGAACTTCCCCCCGAGTTACTCCAACAATTAATGGCTTCAGTTGAGCTAGGGCTCTTCTCGTTTGGCCATCAAATAACAGTATTGTGCTGCGATATTATTCAAGTCATGGCGAAACATATTTATACTGAAGCTGAGAAGGGGCAGCCGAAAAATCAGCTAATGGCGCCTTTTATGAATGTAAGTATAAGTATCCCTGACGAATCAAACCCGGAGTTAACTCTGGGTTTATGGAAAAATACCCTCATTTCGATGAACCCAGAGTTAATTCTGGGTGAACTCTGGGTTCGATCTATCCGGGATGCATTTCGCTTTCTAAAAATTTATCATTTATTCATCTTCATATTGTCCCTCGATGTTTCAGCTACTGATGAATCTCATCCTATCGAACCAAATAAATTCCGATTTATTTGGTTCGATAGGGCTTAATAAAATTTTAAATTAGTGCTATCAGGGATTCATTTCCCTTTCTAAAAATTTATCATTTATTCATCTTCATATTGTCCCTCGATGTTTCAGCTACTGATGAATCTCATCCTATCGAACCAAATAAATTCCGATTTAGTATCGAATACCAGCATACCCCTGTACTTCCTGATCTGCTGTTATCAGGAGCAATATCAGGCACTTGTGCAAAATTTCTTGGCAGCTCAGCCGGACCCAGAGGTTGCCCAGAGACTGGCAGCAGCATTCAACAATCTCACTGCAAACATTCAACTGAACACAGAGCGAATTCACAAACTCAAGTTTAGAGATAATTTCGACAATTTTGTTGTGACTGTTCAGGGTTTTATGCTGGTCAAGTAGAAATCAATTTACGTTATTTACTTATAAAATACTCTTAACGCAATATTTTCCAGTTTGACCCTCACGTTTATCCAGTCAACATTTTTCTTTTTGTATTCCTTTTGCATTTCTACGAACGAGAATTGACGACAGAAGCCAGGGAATTTGCTAAATTCGAGGGAGAGAATTTTTACGTGATTGATGATACACCTGATGTATATGTGTGTGTACATACAGATATAAATAGAAATTGGTTTTACTGAGACTGCTCGGGGGGGAACTTAATCACATAGAATGAGTGACGATAATGTAATTATGTAAGAAAGGAGTAAGTCGATTGTTTCAGACTTATTATTTTATTTCTTCACGAGAATAACGAAATTGCCAAGATAAATGCAACTTTACATGTACATACATCTCGTTCTATATGTTTACTTATACTATAAGTAGAGTAAGTCAACGTCATAAATAAATAAGAAATAGATAATGACAATTTTATTGAAAGTTTTACTCTACGATCCACATTTAAATACTAATTATTATAAACTCAAAGTGTATTGTCTTTGTTCGTGAATAAGAATGATTTTGAAAAATCAAATATTTTTTAAAATGATAGATTTTATTATTACAACCAGCGTGAAATTGTTTTCACATGGGATACGTTGATATGTGGGGCTTTATTTATTCGTTAAAAATGCTCCAAGTGTGAATTATTTCAAAAGTTTTTCATCCACTTATTTTTCATCTCGTCTATATGTATAATAATATATAAATTGTATACACCCTCATTAAAAATTATTTGCTTGATTCACACATGCAATACGTTCAAGTACATCGTAGTAATATCATTTCGTTCCTTATTCAATTATTTAAGTTGCCATAAAGGATTAATAAATAATTACCCTGTAAAGTAAGGGATATTATACTCGAGAACCGCCGCTTATTGTCCGCATGCTGAATGCATACTACATTATTTTTTTGTGCGAATAATTATCCTTCATTTTGATCAGAGAGTCTTTAATATAACTAATTTTTTTATATTAATCAATTAAAAATGCATAAATTGTTTGTATGCACTGTTTGTTACTGTGTGCCGACGTTATTCTACGTGAATGCACCATAAATACACAGCAATATGTATCACAGAATCAATGCGTTAACATTTCTGTTTATCGTTTAATTAAGAATAAATTATTAATGAAAAGTAAATAAGAGTATTCGTGATGAAATGCACGCATGAAACATCTCTAGTCTCTATGAAGAATCGTGGATACTCAGAGGTTGAATTGTAAATTGTACAAAGTCATGAGTTAAGCTAGATCAATGTTCATAGTCGATGATTTCTGTCGGTGAACTGTTGGACCCACGACTTTGTCAGGTTCAGGTAGAAATCCGAACCCTCTGGCTCGTAATCCAGGTAAGTGAAGTCTTTATTGCTCACTGGTTTAGCTGGCTCAATTTGTGTACCTTCGTGCCATTCATTGAATGATGTTATTGATACAACGTTAGCACCACTTTTTATCGCACTTTTCCACGCAACACTGTAGTATTGACCGTGTTTACGGTGTCTCGTATTCTCACCATTCCATGCACGTACCTGGAAGAAGAATCGATTAGCAATAGTGCTTCTTATTTATTTTATTTCTACTAAATTTTATTTCAGTGATTTTGTTATTCTCATTTTTTATCTGTCAAATTGTTCTTTTTTGTATCAATGATCTGCACCTCAATTTTTTAAGGCTGATATCACGTTATGATTGATAATAAATTCAAACGTTCAATAACCATCGTACAATTTTTATCTGCCAAGTGAATGCCATCAATTCTTTCATTGAAGGAAATAGATGTAAAACTTGCAATAAGTGACATTTGACTACACTGAGAGAAAAACAAACACGTTGTCAAACAAGTCTTGTCTGGGCCAACAAAATCGCTAGTTGAAAATTGCCAAAAAAGAATTTGTTTGGTTCGAATTTGAAAGTCTCAAACATGAATAATTGTTCTGCTTTCGACAACAACGAAATATTTGGCTCAAGAGGCGGATAATTCACACCAGACGGTGCCTTTTCAGGATGAAATATCTCATATAGAGGAAAATTTATCAGAAAATATTTTATCCCCAAGTTACAAGATTGCTATCATATGATTATTATTGTTTCATTTAAGTTATCATTTCTTGTCTGTGATTATTAGACAGCCGAAAAGAAAAACTACTATCCCCTGTTTCGCATAAAACAAAGATTTTTCGGGAGCAAAATACGTATGGGAGTATCGAATAACGAAGGAGTAGTGCTGGAAATGACATTTCTTGCGTGTACAGAGAATGCAATTTTTTTTTAACTACTGCATCTATTTTTGCAACAAAAATTTTTCATTCCGGCGCACTCTGTGTATGTTTGGCACAAGAGAATACTTTTTTGATAATTTTCAAAAAACTGTTTTCTTGGCACAAGTAAGACTTGTTTGAGAACTTTGTCGTTTTTCCCTCAGTGTAGTGAAACACGAAGAGTTATTTAATTATGTTCAACAAACAATTTATCGAACAAGTATTACTTCCTATAAATGACGTCTAATCAATTTGTTTGCCTTCGGGGGAAATGTCTGTCTTTCTGTTTACGCCCCAGGGCATAAACAAAAAGTTTTATTTACGTATCTACCCACCTGTGTGTCTATATAACCCGGCCCCAAACTCGGTACGAACAGCAAGCCATTCTGTATGGCGAACTTATTGAGCTCCCTCCAGTTTTTCCAGGTACTTCCATAACTGAATCCGTTCACAGCGAAGTATGTGTAAAACCCATCGAAACGTGATTTTTTAATGTGACTCCGGTGGGCGGAATCGACTAGAAGACCCATGTATATAGCGTCAATTTCGGTACCACGGAGGGTGAGATTTCCGCGCTCCGATAGGAGCTCCCACCATGCACTCGATGGAAACACGTAAGAATCGTAAATATATATTACGGGAAGGGCTGGCCCACTGGGAATCGAAATTTAATTTTGTTAGTTTTTCATTGACATGTGTTTGTGATATATAAAATGAGAACAGAAATGTTTTGATAAAAAAAATACGAGCATTAAAAATATTTTTCGGGTAAAGATGACAAATGATTGACTTCAGGGGTCGTTCGTAAATTCAAAAATTGGATAATTGAATTGCAAAATAAAGATTTCTTCGCGATGAACCCAATATATCGACTTCTGGGGAATTTTATCATTCAAACAATTTTAAATGTCAATGTTATTGTATGAATACATGCATTATTCTGTTGAATAAAAATGAATAAATTTCAGAATCTTTATATTTTAATAAGACCCGGCCACAATTTCCATTGGATTATACGTCATGCAGGAGTCCCTAAAAATTCTGATTGTACAATCAAAAAAAGTAGAAAAAAAACTGAACATTTTTAAAGAGCATTTTTAATAAAGATTAACAAATAAGTCCCATAGAGAGGAAATATTGAATGGATAATTTATCATGGTAACTAACGATCTGACAGCCATTAGGTACATCAAATTATCAATTTGCAATTTCCTCCCTATTGGGTTTATTTCCCAATATTATTCAAAAACGCTCTTTGAAAATGTTCACCTCTTTTTCAACGTTTTTTTTGATTGTACAATCATAATTTTTGGAGACTCCAGGGCTATGCAAAACTGAATAGTAATTGGAGATCATTTCGGATTATCAAAATAAAAAAAAAATAAAGATTTTAAAAATTCGAATTAAAAATCTGTCAACTAATACCAACAAATGACTCTAAAATCCATGCATAATGTTATTATATGAATCGATCCATTAAATAAAATAATTGTGAATAAAATGAAATAAATAAGTGCATAAACTAATTTAATAAAATTCAATCCAACTAAACAAATGCGTAAACTGAATGGAATACACTATGAAAAAGAACTTATGCCCGTGATGATTAATTGAGGATTTAATATAAAACTCCTGTTTGCCCTTAGGGAGTTTTTGTACCTCAGGGTATAACAGAACGCACTTGAATGTTTTTCCATAAATTATTCCCTTAAAGATAAATGAAACAAATGCGTCCTATTCAATCATCCTGTCATACGTAAAAATAAACTTCGTAAATAAATCCATGAATAATCCAAACGCTATCTCACTCTCTACTTTTCCTCGCACGATGTAGTGCCGGATGGGACGAATACTTGGAGAACAAATATCTTATATGCTCGATAAGATTAATTGGATTGCGTCCAGGATAGGGCTCGATGTGTGGTGCAATCTTCAAATTATATCTGTGCGCCGCGTTCAGCAGATCGGGCATCACCGGATCTGTATTATCCGGTGTATTTGGTGGCGTCCAAGACACAACTAGCACACCCACTCCAGCATCCCTCAGTTGTCGCATATGGAGATCAATTACCTACGAAGTATCGATTCATTTAGATTACGAGAGTTCTATCATACATAATCCTGCGCAAATAAAGGGGGAAAATAGAGCGGGAGTTATTGATTTCCATCGTGACGATTTCGAGGATTCTTATTCAATTGCAGAATTAAGGCCCGAGTGTACTATCTTTCGAACGTTATCTCGATGTTTTTTTTTCATCTTTCGTCATCTGAAATTGTCAATTGAGTCCTGCATCATGCAGAAGTTTTGAAAAATTATAAATGAATAATCAAAAAAAAAAATAGAATAAATTCGTAATTTTTTCAAAGAGCATTTTTAATTTATATTCAGAATAAGTTGAATAACAAGAAATTGAAAAATGTATCTGATTTACGGTGACAAATGGCGGCCTGTCACCCAATATCATGCAGGGGGAAGACTGATTTCGTAAATCTTTTCCCACACTGCACAGAGACATTTATTACGGAAAAGGCTCTTTGAAAAAAGTTGTAATATTTTGGAGAATTTTTTAATCACACTTTTATCACTTAAAAATGGCAGATGACTACCTACCACTATGTTGAAAATTGAGATACCTAGCTGTCACTTCCCATGATGAGTTAGTGTTTTGTTATCCACCATGGGAAATGACAGCTAATAGATAGTTTGCCACAGCGAATCAGATATTTTTAATTTCCACTTTTTTCAACTCATTCTGAATCTCAACTAAAAACGCTCTTTAAAAAAGTTCAGAATTTTTTCTATTTTTTTTTATCATTCTATCATAATTTTTGGGAATTTCTACATGATGTACCACTCAATTGACAATTTTGGATTACGAAAGATTTTTAAAAATCAGTTAACATTCGAAAGATAGCACACCCGGGCCTTAAAACGAAAACTTTAATTGTAACTATTTGAAATATGTAAGTGAATGGTGAATGTAAATGTGATTACTCAAGTAGAGGCATAACTGAATAACGTACACCGGCAATAATGATAATAATAATGGTAAAAGTTGTTAAAACAATGTAAAACTCAATGTTGCCCATATGGCGTGGTATTGACATCTCTATCTTTAAGGATTGGGGAACAAGAAATGTAAAAATCCGAAAGGGTATACATCAGACAGGTAAATAAGAATATAAGTGAATGGATGTCAAATTGTTATTTGTATTTCTCCATTCATCCAAATTATAGAGGATGAAACGAAAAGCCAGAATAAAACGAAAATATGAAAACTAAAAAAAAAAACAAGTTTAGGGATTAAAAACAAGGAACTAATGTCGCAAATTCAAAGAATATTGAGTCATAAAATGTAACAAAACATTTCGATATCAATATATAAGTTATCAAGTCTTTAATAATGTTTAATAATCTTACTCAACAAGCGGAGAATGGAGAATAAGATTGAATTAAAACAATGCAAAATAAACGAATGTACAGTGGAGAAAAAATGCAAATTATCTAAAAATCAAGTATTCTCGAGGAAAATGTATATTTTTCCATTCATCCACATTATTAAGAATGAAATGTAAATGAGGAGGAACAAAAGCCAAAATAAAACGAAAAAAAAACGTCATCAAACTCAAATTCCACGTATGCAAAAATCGTATAGAAATTTTCTATAGGGGTGGGTGGGGTAAAACGGACACTTTAGACTTTTTAAAAATTATTCATAACTCAGAAACAAATTGATCAATTGAGCTCAGCTTCGGCTCGTCCCAAGGGGAAAGAATTTTTTTTTGTATTGAAAAAAAAAAATATTAAATTTTATCAACATTTCAACCCCTCATTAGCATTTTAAAAAAAGCCAAGTGTCCGTTTTATCCCAACCTCCCCTATTTTTTCATACGTGTATTGGCTAAAATAAAAAAATTCCTCCCAAAAACTCACGTTTGCGTGACGAAATCAAAATAAAAATGAAAAAAAAACTACAAAAAATATGTAAAAAGCCATAAAAAATAAAAAAAATCTGTGATTACCCCAGGTCCCAAACAAATGAGATAATAACTCAGACTTATCCAATATTGACCTGTGGATTTCTCGAGCTGTAACACCCAAGACTGGGATAATAGCTAGCCCCAATATCCGCTGGTGGCCTGTGCCTCCCCTCCCGAAACACCCTCCTATCATTTTTCTTCCAATTCGGCAGGTACTCGTGATCCCAGTGTTTCCACACCCTATCGTACTCCAAAGACCGATACCAGGCATAATAAAACACATGAACATTGTAATTAATCTCAATGCTCGTGGCATTGTGATAAACCATGGGTAGATTTTTATTCTTCATCTTCCAGGAGAGCCTCGATATTTTATTCTGTATATTCTTCTCCCTCATCTCGAGATACCTCTTCTCATTCAGCTCCCTCTGACTCCCCTCGCCATCGCCATCATCAGGATTGCTCTTGGCAATATCACTGGGGCCGGCGTTGTTCCCCACTGAAGCCACCGGCGCTGTGCTACTCCACTCCAAAGTCGGAGTTGTTAAAACCCTCGGCTGCCGGCACTTAACCGACTCCAAGGGTGATAATTTTATTATTATTGCCATTGCCATGAGCGTCGAGAGGACAAAAACTGTTGCTGACAGATAAAAACATCGTCGAAGAGACACAGCGCTGGTTATGCCTCCCAGCATCTTGTCGTGATCCTCAGTCTCAAGAAATTGACTATTCTGATCGAGCCATGCAGTAAACAGTGTAACGAGACGCAGAACAGAGCAGACGAGAACAAAGGACTTGCCTCAGTCTACTCCGCGGCCCCCTGACCCTCCAGAAATGCAACTCTCCCCTTCATCGACACCAACTTCAGCTCAAAACACTGATAAATGCAGGCTGACGACGAGGGCCTGCATTTAATCCCGAGTAACTATGGATTTTTGTTATCACTGCACTAGAAAAACTGCACAATCTTCCAAGTCGTTCACCGATAAGACTTATGTGCACCGGGGAGTAACAGTGGGCTGCACGAGCCCCGCTTACTCTACTTTGCGCTAATGATAGTCAGCATTGTAATGACTAGGGGAAATGACTACGAAATTATTGCAAAGGGGTTACTGTCAACCGCAATGATGAGTGTCACTCATTATCGAGGAAGACAGTGTGCGCAGAGACCGATCCTAGTACGCACTGGCCCGTAATCTTCGGCAGAAGGCGCAACAATCTCCCACACACTCGGGGGAAAACACGAAAAATATGGCACGTTCTATGGGGTTTGTGTTTGTGGTCGGCAACTAGAGATGGGCGATACCCCTCGATATATCGAAGTCGCCGATATTGTATGTCGATATACCGATATTTTGCTGGCGATATTGTGACGAATAATATATCGACATTCGATATTTTTTAGTTAGTATCGGAGTCTAAATTTGTTTTCAATTTTCTAGGATTTCGAAAGAGAATAAATGAAATGTTATCAATGAAAAAGGGAAATATTGTTTTCAATATATATGTTTCTGCCGATATTTGTGATCGGACGAGTAATATTTCGATATTCGATATCTTTTCGTCAATATAGGAGTCGTCGGACGCGATCAGCCATCACTATTCACGATCACCAGTTGTTTTTTTCGTCTTGTCACTGTGAATATTTCAGATATAAAAAATATACTGGTATATCGCTTCAAGGATATTTTCTTCCGAATATCGACATCTTCATCCCGATATTTTCAAATTATATCGATAGTCGCGATTTCGATATTTCCTTCCAATATCGCTCATCCCTATCTCCAACCAATCGCCGTTGAAATCGGCCAAGTCTCGTGCGCAGGCGTCGGCCGACAGCTGCAGAGGGATCGAGAGAGCACTCTCACGTTGCCACTGATTTGGGCAGGGTTGGCAATAGATGCAGTTAGTCGCAATTTGTTTTTCGATGCATTACACTCGAAGTAGTTGTGAATTTTCCGGGTGATAAGGGAGCGCTTGAGCACCACTGCCTGTACCATTGCATGAGTTTTCCTCAGGGTTTCTCAGTTGTTCGTTGGCCTTTTTTTGCTGGCCAGTGGCGCGCGTCGGCAAGTCCCTGCGATCCGGGAAATTGACTCTGTCGTATCGCCTCCGAAATTCCGAGTGCAGGGGAGGAGAATTCGGTGACATATGAAATGAAAGGTCGAATAAAGTCACACGGGGCCAGAATTATCGGGTAATTATAACTGTTTTGTGCGGTTGCAGCGGCTTTGGAGAGAGACTTGCAGACAAATTCCTGGGGATTTTGCCGCTGCTATTGGTTTAGAGGTGTATGTGCTGTGTTGAGTGAGATATTTGTTGTGGTAGTGTCACGGCTTCCGAGGGACTGTGGAAATTTTGACGGCCAGTACTGTTACTCGTCTCCAACGGACTCGAGTCACTTTTTTTTTCTTTTAATCCCTCCCCCGGTGAGAAACCCACCGATTAGCGCTCTCTGCCTTTGGTGGCTCTCTCCTGTTTATGTTATTTTTTTATTTTTTATTTTTTCGGTTGTTTTAACGTTACGTAAAGTTATCGAGAGGTGGACAATCACGATATTGTTGAAATACAAGGCGTTATGCTGATGGTGAAGCGAAAGTGAAACGTGGATTAATGGGATATGGGAAAATTATGAAATTTCGGGGGGCTTGGGAAATTGCACGGGTTCTTTGGTGATTGCTGGAGGGAGGGAGTGACAGTATTTCGAGGATTTTCGGCACTCTTAGAGCTAGGGACAGTGTGATAACACGGCTATTGTGATTAACACTGTGATTTCAACTTTCTCCTCGCTATCGCTGTTCAATTGACTTTGACAATTGTCGTTTGTGGTATCAATAGGGGTTTTTAACCACCACTGAGATGCCGTTGTTCGGTAGAAAAGAGTCCAATAAAAAACTCAAGAAGGATGGCAAGGACGATAAATCCGCCTCCGTCGACGATAAATACGTACTTAAGGAACTCCTCGGAACGTAAGTTTTCCTCCAAGAATTATTTCTTTTTATTTCTCTGCATTATTTATCGTTGGTCTTTTTTTCTCCATTGATATGCCAGTCACGTGGATGATGCTTAAGTTTTTGTCGGGACGAGAGAGTCATATGTTCGGAGATTCGTGTGGTGGACAGCTGGTCAATCTGTCCACCCAGGCTTTCCGAATGGCTTTTGTTATCTTTGAATCGTGCGTACATTTCCTTCCCCGTGTTGACACACTATAGTCCCGGGTGATTCACTAATGCTTGCTCCCTGTGATCAATGGAACGACTCGAATTACCTAGATTTTTATCGGGGAAATGTAACAGAAATCTTGTGGCAAGTGTCAAATGCCCATCCAACTTATTATTATTCGTTGCATAACTTGTTGTTGTTGAGGAGGAAACGGGTAGTGGATCGTCTCGGAATTGAATATTTTTCAGTGGAGGATGTAAAAATAGAGTGAATCTATTAGCTTCATTGATTTGTCTTAATTTCTCAGAGCGCCCAGGCAAATGAGAGAATACGAGTAAATCTGAATTCATTTTAAAGCCTGAGAGATTATCTGCAGGATAAAAAAAAATCGAGAAATTTCACTCTGCCAATGTCGAGTTATTTATTGAAGATAAAGAAGGGTTCATTTTTAGTTCTCAGAATAAACGAAAAAATTATAATCTTCTAAAATTGACCTCCTTAAAGTAGCTCTACTATTACGGTAAATTCAAAGATTATTGAAAACTGCAAACAAATTGCAGAAAACTCGATTAGATTCGGAATTCTAATTTTTTTCTCAATTTAATTATCGTTTTGGTTTTTCAAAGAAGAAATATTTAAGTCAGGATTTAACCCAGTGTCTTATGTGAAAATCAACATTTCCATTGTAATCAAAGATTAAAATCTAATTTTTTTTTCATTAGATGTGGAAAAAACAAGAATTTTTTGACACCTCATAAAAAATAATCCAACGTTTTGCAAACAAGTTTTATTATTTATTTATAAGAGGGAAATGTTTGAAAAAATATCAATATTTTGCGGAATTTAATTTTGACAATACTGACTGGGTATGAATTTTTTCAAATTTTTTTCCATGCAATTTAGTTGAAAAATTTGAAAACTGAAAATATCCAAAAGTACAGCGTAGCCCGGCCGAAGGGTATAACTACTTTAATGAAAAAAGAAAACGTTGAATTTCATTCCGCAAATGTTGAGTTATTGCAGATTAAAAATTGTCTTCAAACACAAGCGAAGACTGCCTCATCAATTGAAAAAACTCATCATTAACGAAGCAAATGGTAATTGTTATCATCCAGCGGAGCATTTTCAGAAATGAAAAAATCCTAATACTCTAAAATTGACCCCTTTAATTTCTCAATATCTCCCGATCAAACGATCCAATTCAAATCAATCAAAATTCTTTTGAAAGCCTGAAAAAGACCCTCAAAATGAAAAAAGAAAACGTTGAATTTCACTCTGCCAATGTTGATTTATTGCAGATTAAAACAGGGATGGTCAATAATATCAGATTTTGACAATATTAAAAAGGGATTATCTCCTTATATTGTTCAAAGTTTAACGGTATTTAACAAATGTAAAATATTATACAATTTATCAACTAAATTTTCCGATTGATGGCGAATAAAATATTTGATAATATTGAAATGTAATTTTTTAGTTAACAAGCTAACTCTAAATTTAGGTACTTGATTTTCGATTGTCCAAATAATCGTCAATCTTCCTACCTAAATTATTGGTTGACAGAATATCCCGAAATTTAAATGTACAAATTGATGGTCAATTTAACATTCAAAATTTCAAGATTTATGTTAAAAATTGACAACTTCACAATTTAACGGTAATTATAATTGATTGATATGTCTATCACTGGAAAAAAATCTAATCTTCCCCCGACCAAACGATTCAATGCAATTAAATCAAAATTCATTGGAAAGTCAGAAAAAAGACCCTCAAAATAAAAAAAAACGTTGAATTTCACTCTACCAATGTCGAGCTATCGCAGATTAAAAATTGTCTTGAAACACAAGCGAAGAATGTCTCATCAATAAAAAAAACTCATCATTAAAAAACAAATGGCAATTGTTACCTTCCAGCGGGGCATTCTCAGAAGTGCGACTAGCCGAGAGTAAGGAAAGACCTGGGCAAATGTTTGCGGTGAAAATAATTGATAAGAAGGCGCTGAAAGGCAAGGAGGACTCACTGGAGAATGAAATAAGAGTGCTACGAAGGTAGGAAATTTTCAGCCAGTTAATTGTTACGTCTAATCCCAATTATTCTTTATCCCCCGTTTCACATCACTCCCGAAGTAATAATAAAATATATGATAAACATCTGACGCATTAAACTGTTCTTGTCCATTAAAATGTCTGAGAGGAGTGGCCCATTGCGACAATGTTATTAATATTATTTAAACATTTCCTTACTTAATTATACGTAACCATTGATTGATGAGAAAACTTGACTTTAGCACTTAGTTCCAAAGAAATCGCTTGTTGGAACTTGAGTATTTGTTATTTGGCATGCTTTCTATCTTATTGCGCGCCGCTTACACTCCACTTTAAGCCATTTCGCGTCTCACATGGATACATAATAATTGAAAATGTATATTTTGTGAGTTGTATATGTTCATATGTATGTATACAAAACATTTCGCTTACAGAATAATCATACAAACATCTGTATATTTATGAAAATACCTATTTCATGAATAACTGCGAGGGTGCGCTCACTGGTTTGTGATAAATATTCAGGTCAATTACGGATTTTTGGCCATTTGTCGAGGGCTTTGGAGCCACTCAAAGGAATGAAGATGTTACCGTAACTGTAGGGAGGAGAAATAATAGAAAACACAAGTCACCTATCAGATTCCCCATCGACATTTACCCGTGTAATACACCAGTAGCCAAGACTATTGACTTATCCATTCGTTTCATCAATACTCCAGATATCGATGATATTCATTTTATTCTCCAGTTTTGATTTTTCCAATTAGACTTTTACGTACAGGATTTGGATTTTCAAAGAAAATTAACCAAAAATTAAATACTCGATTAGATTTAATTATGTAATTGTGTATGGTGTTTATTGTAATTCGTAGGTTCAGTGAAACAGTGACACCACAGAGTGGTGCAGGCCAGATGTCGGATAGTAGTGGCGAAAGAGGATGGTAAGTGTGGGCCCACATTAACGGGAACCAGGCTACCTATACCACCCTTTTTTATATAAAATAGAATAATCTATTGTACGAGATTATTATTTTCAGTATGATTTATTGATTTATCTGTTCTGTTTATTATCAATCAAAATTTTGCATTATCACTCATTCAGGACATACTGAGAACAAAACTGCACTCATTTTCTATTCGAATTAAGAGAGAATACTAGCACAATGAGTCATGGGGTCTGAGAGTCATGGCATTGAGATTTAAAGGTCATTTTTTTTTAATTTTCACTCACTGTAACTGTTCATGAGCATCAAATGATTTCTGGTATTTGAGATGAATTTATTGGCTTCGTGGTGACACGTTTCATTTCTATCAATTAATTATATTCGAGATTTTGGCAAAACATTGAATGAGACACACACGATTGGCAATTCGCTGCTTTGGAACCGTCCAGTTATGATGAATCTGAAATTAGCGAAAGATTCTATTCAGGTGAATCTAGGGGTGTGCAAGTATTTTCAAGTCATGAGAAACTCGTTTGCACTTGAAAAAAAAGTTTCCTCGAATTGAAAATTTTGCATTATCACTCATTCAGGACATACTGAGAACAAAACTGCACTCATTTTCTATTCGAATTAAGAGAGAATACTAGCACGATGAGTCATGCACGTATGAAAAAATCATGTAGAAATTTTCTATACGGATTTCTATTCGAATATTTTCTATACGAATTATTTCTACACATAAATTTTTACATAAATATTTGTTTTCATACGAAAGATGTCTAAACGCTCCAGAGTAAAACGTAAAAAAATGTCGCAACTCCATAAGAAATGTTTCTATACATGTGGCAGTGGGTCGTATAGGATCAAACCTATAGAAATCGTATAGAAATAATTTGTATAAAAAATATCCGTATAGAAATATCCGAATATCATATACGAAAATCCTATAGGAATTCTATACGCAATCCGTATAGAAAATTACGGATTTGTTTGCGTATGGAATTTCTATACGATTTTTTCATACGTGTGGGGTCTGAGAGTCGTGGCATTGAGATTTAAAGGTATTTTTTTTTTAATTTTCACTCACTGTAACTGTTCATGAGCATCAAATGATTTCTGGTATTTGAGATGAATTCATTGGCTTCATGGTGACACGTTTCTTTTCTATCAATTAATTATATTCGAGATCTTGGCGAAACATTGAATGAGACACACACGATTGGCAATTCGCTGCTTTGTAACCGTCCAGTTGTGATGAATCTGAAATCAGCGAAAGATTCTATTCAGGTGAATCTAGGGGTGTGCAAGTATTTCCAAGTCATGAGAAACTCGTTTGCACTTGAAAAAAAAGTTTCCTCGAATTGAATATTTCGCAGTCGAATTTTGCGCGAGTTTCAGCTTCATCCACCCTTTTTTACATAAATAGAATAATCTATTGTACGAGATTATAATTTTGAGTATTATTTATTAAGTTATCTATTTCAAAATTCCAAATTTTGCATTATCACTCATTCAGAATACACTGAAAACAAAAACTGCACTCATTTTTAATTCGAATTTAAAAAAAAATACTAGCACGATGAGTCATGGCATTGAGATTTAGAGTCATAATTTTTTTTCCGTCCCGGCGGGCGCAACGTTACATTTCCCTCCCGCTTCGCGTGAGGGAACTCTGACTTTGCGCCTACGCCAAGACGGAAAATCGCGTTCTAACCACGGGAAGTAAAATAAAGGACCCTCAGCCGCGTGCTTACCAACCTCGCCTTCGGCTCGGCTGGTAATTGCACTGGCGGCTGAGGATCCTTTATTTTCCCTCCCAAGGTTAGAAATATACTATTTCACTCACTGTAACTGTTCATGAGCAGTGATGGTCACACCATTTCGATTGACCCTCCCTTGTGACCCTTTCAACTGATCCAAGGTAAAATCTCCCGTGTAATTACTGCAAAAAAGGACGCCCAATACGCGTAAACATCTACCTCACATCTACGGTAAAAATCACCTTAACCCATCAGCCCTCACGCTATATGACTGTCTTTCGCACAACTTTCCAGGGAATACGAAACAGTCAAAAAATTGAGATTTTTGATTGAAACTCTTTGATTGCCTCAAGCAACTATCCCTCTTTCCTCTGGGGTCGATAAAACCTGTCTAGCATATTTCAATAAATCATGAGAAAAGCGTGTGAGATTCTCTCATGGCGCGAGTGCTGACGGTTTAAATTCCCTGCCAATATTTTTGAATCACAAGCGAACTCGTTTCCACTTAAAAAGAAAATTTCCTCACACGATCGTTTGGCCCTTAAGACCTCGAATATCCTCTGAATTGAATTTTTCGCTGTCGAATATTCCGCTGGTTTCAGCATCATCCAGATATGACAGATCAGTGATATTCAATCCACCATTCAAGGTCGAGTCTTATTTTCCATACTGATATACTTGACATCAGTCACCCCCGTTGAGTTATTCACTGCTATCTTATCCATTAATAACGAAAGAAATTCATTGATAATGATTTTAACAACAATGTCGTCATTACTATCATAATTCTGACACGAATCACATCCTTCAATGGGTATTATTGTTGGCGCATCGACGTCGGTCCAATGGGCGTGAAATATATCTGAAAAATTCACTCAGCTATGAGTTTGCGGAATTTCATATACTAATAATAACATATCAGTGAAATAATATGATAAATAACGTGCTAGATGTATCCTTAGTCGCAGCTGCTCTATTATTTTCCGTATTTATTGGTTTTACCTATGGTATTGCGCTATTGCATGTGTGCCCGACTTCCTGCTGCTTCTTATCTCTTTCTTTAGTTTTTTTTTTCTTTGTGTTATACAACAGCTGTATGTGTGATCGAGTATTTAGCGTTAATTGATATGCATAAATGGGCCAAATTCAATGGGCAACCTTCGTGATGGAGTAATTAATCGTGAGCAGGTGATGGCTGGCCTTTTGAGGCATCCGTATGCTCCGTCCGGAAGTCATAATTTCGTGAAGCTGAGAGGAGCCAAACGTCCGCCAGCGGAACGTGCGATTTAGGCGAATCTAGGACTTACGAATATTTTTGAGTCATTTTTAAGAAATACGTCTCTACTTAGACAGTGATTACTCCCTATCATTTCAGCCTCTGGGGCCAGAATTCAAGGAATAGGGAACTTGCACGAAGTTCAGTATCTGCTCATCACTCGTTTGATAGAATGTTCGTACCCAGTAGACAGTTGAATTACTGAAAATTCCACGAAATTTCACTTGCATAATTTATAATAACGATTTGAAAATTAGGTCTTTTGAATGCTCTGAAAACACCTCATGACGTCATCTCACTGGTCAGTGACGTCTCTGTATATTGTATATAGAATGCGCGCGCAGAAAGTAGGTTAGCTTGTCTCACATACGTCGTGTGATTGGTCGGCTAGCGGTTAACCAGTGACGTGACGTCATGAGCGTTTTAAAAGTATGCAATTTTCAATAATTAGCTAGTGATTATTGTGCAACTTTTTGAAAGTTTAGATTCTAAAAATATAATATTGAAATGATGACCTTTCGAAATGAAAAATAAACAAAATTCATGCAAGTTCCCTATTAACCTCTCACGTACGGAGTGAATGCCTTGCATCGACTCATGAAAATGTGAATGACTCTCTTTAAAATTGATTATTCCCAAAACTATGGAATTTAACTCAACCACACGTATAAAAAAATCGTACAAAAATTTTCTATACAGATTGCGTGTAGAATTTCTATAGGACTTTCGTATATGATATTCGGATATTTCTATACGGATATTTTTAATTACATAATAATAATCCGATAAAATTTTTAATCTCCAATTCTCAATTTCCGTCATTTATTCTATTCATTCTATCAAAAGACGAGGATAGAAATCCAGTTGATGGGTATTCTTCCATTATTCGAATAAATATATCGATTTTAAAACTTCCCGGAGACGTTGAAAAATGTTTTTTTTTTTTTCAAGTTCTCCCCGCCTACGTTTTTTTGTTTTTTCGTTTCTTCGCGTTAAAATTAGTTCATAAAATTCCAAAACATTCATATTGCGCCCGTATTCGACAAAAACAGCGATTTCATGTTTCCACCGACAGAAATGAAGAAAAACAAATTTTCACCATTTTCTAGCCGATCGTAAAATTGTTCATAAAAAACCCACTTTTGATTGATCTTTAATATAATTCCTCTTAGTGGCTGTAGTGGTCACGCGGGGAGTGTGACTCCGGCGGCCATCCAGGCTAAGCAGCGTTCAGTCTGCCCGGTACTTGGATGGGTGTCCGCTTGGGCGCACCTAACCGCGTGGGACTACAGTCGCTAGGCACGAATGTAGAGAACCACTGTGCCCATTGAGTCAGTGTGACCGATAGACACAGTGGAATCCCTGCATTATCGGCCGGCTGCATGACTGAAGTTTTCCATGGTTTCCCTGGCAGTCCAATCCCGAATGGGGTGCAGTTGGGGATAAAGTAAGTCGGCCCATGGTAACGCAGATAGGGAAGGGAACAAAATGTAAAAACCCGAGAGGGTATACATATGGAACCAAAATATATATAATTCCTCTTCATTCAGTGTTCTAAATTAAATTAATCTAATTGTGAAGACGCAAATGAAAAGAAAATTAAATTAAATAAAATAACATAAATTAATCTAGGGACGGGAATTAATCTAGGACCCGTTCGCTAGTACAAATTATTTCTATACGATTTCTATAAGTTTGATCCTATACGACCCACTGCCACATTTATAGAAACATTTCGTATGGAGTTGCGACATTTCTCTACATTTTTCTCTGGAGCGTTAACATCTTCCATATGAAAACAAAAATTTATGTAAAAATTTATGTAGGGGAGCATGGGGCAAAATGAAACAGTGGGAAAATCTCGTCATCTAAAGGAGATAGGACATTTTTGAAGAGGACCTTTTTTGTAGCTTGTAAAATTCTCTACAAAAAAGGTTCTCATGAAAATCGTCCTATCTCCCTTAGATCACAAGATTTTCTTGCTGTTTCATTTTGCCCCGTGTTTCATTTTGCCCCACCGTCCCCTATAGAAATAATTCGTATAATAAATATTCGTATGGAAATATCCGAATATCATATACGGAAATCCTATAGAATTTCTATACGCAATCCGTATAGAAAATTTCTAGATTTTTTCATACGTGCAAACAAATAATAACGAGAAAAGGAATACTGCAGCTTCAATTAAATATCAGTTTCATAATTTTGCGTCGATTAGAAGTCATTGCATTTTAGTTGTATCGAGCGTTTGTATACTTGGAAACAAAAGGCCCCCGTCCGTGAGGGGTTAAATGTTCGGGAAGCCCTTATTCGCGATCGCAACGTAGATGTGGGAGCCATCAAGTGGTCTCTAAACTAACTACTCTTGGGGGGCAACCAATGAGATCCCTCGGAGGGAACCAATGATGGAGCTCAACCAATGAGATCAAAGTGAATCCAGTGATCTCATTGGTTGCCCGCCAAGAGTAGTTAGTGGAGAGATCACTTGATGGCTCCCACATCTACGTTGCGATCGCGAATTCTTCCGTTGGAGGCGGAGCTATAGGAAAGAGATAAACAGAGAGAAAGAATCTGCCTGTTTCACTCTCACACCCCGAGAGTAATTTTACTGCGCAGTCCCGTCGCGCAGAGGGACACACAGATTTACCCAAACACGTTTACGTTGTCGATGGTGGGGGAAGTCAACTTCTCCGACTGAAATGTTAGGGAAGCGAAATGTTAGGCAGTAACCACTGTATCAAGAAACTTCTGGATTGAAAATTTTCAAGAGTAAAATCCACGGAGGGACATGTTCAGTAAAAATTATGGAACGCTCTGGAAAAATTTTGATTTTAGGAATTTCATTTCTATCGAGAATTCTATGAATAGTTTACCGATTTTATTGAAAAATTTCGCATCTTTACTGCGCGTTTTTTTTACATAAAATGTGTCCGATAGAAACTATTTTATAGAAAAAAATCAGTGGAATTTCATCTTTTCCTATTGAGACATTTTCCACAGAAATTCCTCAATACGAATTTTCTCCGTTCTCATTCTAATTTTCTTCTCTTTTCATGAAGAAACAAATTTTTAAAAAACATGGCAAATTAGAGTCGAGGAATTTCTATAGAAATGGAATACAATTTTCTAGCGAATTCGCTAGGTTTTTCTGTTAAATTTTTCGTACGCGTTCCGCTGGCGAATACTCCGCCAGTTTCAGCTTCATCATAATTTCGCGTGTAATTCACATGTGATACATTTAATGCTAAGGCTATGAGATTGCGGATGGGAATAGAGACTGGACGGTTCATCTTTTAACTCCATTCAATTGATCTAATAAACACGTCCGTGTCCATCATCATTGGGAATTAAAAATGGAACGCGGAGTTGGGAGTTTTCTTAGATGAGTTATATGGAATGGTTGTTTTAGGTTGAAACATCCCAATATCGTTCAGCTGTTGGAGACCTTCGAGGATAAGCATAAGGTCTATCTCATAATGGAATTGTAAGTGTCCTCAGGGATAATTGTTGAGTGCAACTGCAATTGTTCAGTACAATTCATTGTTGTATGTGGTCTTTGAAGGGTGACGGGAGGAGAATTATTCGATAGAATAGTGGAGAAGGGGTCGTACACGGAGAAGGATGCCTCAGGGTTGATAAGACAAGTGTTGGAGGCTGTGGACTACATGCACGAACAGGGTGTCGTACATCGGGATTTGAAGCCTGAGAATCTTCTTTACTACAGCCCAGATGAGGATAGTAAAATTATGATAAGTGACTTTGGTCTTTCGAAAATGGAGGATTCGGGGATCATGGCGACTGCTTGTGGCACTCCGGGATATGTTGGTATGTTCAGAGGTTTCTTCGAAATTTTTGGATGGAATTTCCGGTGCAGCTCTCGGGAATTCTTATCATATTAGGAAATTTCGAGGAATTTCGGGAATTGCAGTTTAATTCAACAGCGAAGCGGTAAACCGGGTCAAGTCAGTTTTGACTATTGGCCAGTTCTTGACGAATATCTCGAAATCTAAGGGAGATAGCGAAATTTTCGTAATCATATTTGTTGTAGCTCTCAATCGGCTCTACAAAAAAGGTCATAATAAAAATTCAGCTATCTCCCTTAGATTCCCAGATATTCATTGAAAACTGGCTAATAGTGAAAATTGACATGAACCGTTTTACCACTTCGCTACTGAATTTCAATCTCGCTCTCCTGAACATTACTTTTTCTCCACCAGTGATGTTCACGATTTATTCGTTACTTATTCATTGAAGACTCAACAGCCCAGCCCAACAATAGACTTGAATAAATTGTCCAAAATTCCCATAACAAAAATTACACGAATAATAATTTCAATAATCATGGTATCCAGCTCCCGAAGTACTGGCACAAAGGCCCTACGGCAAGGCCGTCGACGTATGGAGCATAGGGGTCATATCTTACATCTTGTTATGTGGCTATCCACCATTCTACGACGAGAGTGATGCCAATCTCTTCGCACAAATTTTGAAAGGTAATGGTTTCGCTCGCCACCTACAACTAACATATCTCCCAAATACCAATTTGTCACATCTGTAATGAACAAAGATTCTTCGACGATATCGAGACAACTATGAGTCACGTATGACCGGTAAAAATCTCTCTGATATGTCCTGACTAAATTCATTACAGCCCCGATTGAGTAATTCCCTTGACTTGTAAGTAACTCGTGTGGAAATTCTCAAATCAACAATTTCTATCAGGCCTCTGACACCTGATTTATCACCATCTTTGATCCCTCTCACCCCGATTTAGTGCCAGTGAAAGTTAACCAGACTGTTACAGGTGAGTTTGAATTCGATTCACCATACTGGGACGACATAAGCGATTCAGCCAAGGATTTCATTCACAAACTCATGTGCGTTAATGTCGAAGAGCGATACACTTGCAAGCAGGCTCTAGCACATCCATGGTTTGTTTCATTATCTTTTGTAATAACAGTGTTATCAGTGTCATTAACGTTCATAGGCTTTTATCACACACACGAAAAAATTCCATTGAAAAATTCTATTGGATTTCTATTCAATTCTATCGGAGAATTCCGCGGCTTTACTGCTCATTTCTTAATGGAAAATGTCCAATAGAGACTCTTTCATAGGAAAATCCATTTCTCAACACGATTTTTCCAAGTTTGTTTGACTTCAGGCCCGGGTGGATTATCTTTTGAATGCGATCTTGGTTGTTTTTTTTATTTTGATAATCTGAAATGATCTCCAATTGTTATTAAGTTTTACATAGCCCTGGGGTCTCCAAAAATTATACTTGCACAATCAAACAAGCAGGGGTTCGAGCCCACCCGACAGAAGGCATGTGACCGTTACTTTTTACGTTATTAGTCCTTTTCTTTTTTTTTCATTTCTACCAATTCAATTGGTAGTGAGCTTCCGAATGGATCCGTAGCAATTCCCTGTTCTTGTGATAGGCATAGTCTACAGGAAGATATTCAACCTTTTAATGAAATAGATTTATACAAAAGGTTAAATATCTCCGAAACTGTTCGGCCGATTGCGCCTATCCAAAATACGAATCTTCAATATTGTTAGAGCTATAATCACACCAAATTTCGACTTATTATTTTCATTTTTTTTCAACATATCGTGCGTATAAGAATGAAAAAATTTTAAAAACGAAAAAAACGGGAATATCTCTGAATCTTTGTATGAACGGGTATGCATATTTTGATTGATCTAGATAGTGGCCACCGAGACAAATATTTTGAATAGAAAATTGAAATTCGTCCAGTAGTTCATGAGATATTTGAAGAAATATATTTACACAAAAGGTTGAATATCTCAAGAATCATCCACAATACCAACCTTTTATGTTATAAAAGCTAGAAGCACACAAAATTTCAATTCACTATCTCCATTTTTTATTAAGTTATCATGTAAACAAGATTTTTCATGAAAAAACGGAAAAACAGCAATATCTTCAAATTTTGTCTTAACGGGTATATATATTTTGATTGATCTAGATAGAGGCCCATCGAGACGAGTATTTTGAAAAAAAATTGGAATCGGTGGAGTAGATTTTGAGATATTGAGGAAAAACGAGATTTAAAGAAGTTGTTATATCTCGGGAACTACTGGACCGAGCGGGCTGAAACTGCGCACCAAAGTGAATCTTAATCATAGCTACCATGAGCCAAAATTTCAGACTTTATCGACAAATTTCACCGCATTTATGTTGAATTTTATAAAAATTGATCGCCAAAAACCCAAGTTGTCACGCACATACATACAGACATGACCCCAAAAACATCATTTCTTCACGTTTCATAACACTCTAGACCATTTGCCATCAAAATTAGAAAATCGAAAAATCGCTCAAATACAAGGCTTCCATGCGGAAGCAATAATCAATTAATTAAATAATATTTTACATTATGAAGATGGAAAACAATCGAGATAACGTTCGAAACAAAATCCACCCGGGCCTTAATTTGTCTCCTCCATCTCTTCGAAAATTCAATTTCTATATTTTTTCTACCAAATCCCATATAATTTTCTCCCAAATTCGCTAGAGTTTTTCACACAATTTCTTCGTACGTGCAACCATAATCCTCAATTCATCATAATCATCGTGTGCGATAATGTTTTTAGGATATCAGGAAATGCAGCGAGCAATAAGAATATCCACGGTACTGTATCGGAACAACTTAAAAAGAACTTTGCCAAGTCGAGGTGGAAGGTTAGTACAGTCGAATTTTTTACAATCGTCTCATTATCTGTATTTGCTCGCCAGGCTCCTCAGGAAAGTCTCCCTGTTGTCTCATGGTTGCAGCAAGCCTATCACGCGGCCACGGTTATACGCCAGATGCAGAGGCTGGCCCTCAACAGCGGACAACAGCAGCAGCAGCAGCAGCAACGGGGACAGGGATCCCTAGGTTCGACAGGCCCCTCCATAGGCAACCCAACGGCATCCAGAGGGGATCAGTCGCAAATAACCAATCCGAATCATCGCCATCGGACATCGGGAGCAACACCAAATACATACAACTGAAGCAAATACTTGAGCCACCGATTAATCCACCCACTTTACCTAACGCTTCTTGCTCACAAATGTACTTTCGTCACAAACGCTTCAAGCTTCCGTGGCATAATACACGCACGGCACTTACGACACTCTTTGGAAAAGATATCTATCCAGTTAGGAAACAGCATAGACACAAAAAATCTTGAATCTCAAATGCTCTCATTTTTGGAGGAATTCAGTGAACCTTGGATCGTCAATATCTCGTGAACGAACGATGCGATTTTGAAAAGGCCGGGCTCATTTTGAGGCCGGAAAAAATACCTTCAAAATGAAAAAAAAAAAGGGGAATTCCACTCTGCCGATCGCGAGATATTGGTGATTTCATTTGGTTCTCCTTCTCTACTATTGTTTCTTGGTTTCGATTCTGAAACGACATCTTTCGCTCGACTACCTTTGATATTTCTATCTCTCTGTATTGTTTCTCGAACACATCGACATTCCTTTAGGTCCGATTTATGAATGATACAACGACATATCGTTTTTAGATTGTTTTATTTCTGTTTTTTGTTCAGTTTTTTTTTTAGTTTATGAGGAGGGATAAGGTATTTTAAGACACGATAAAATGACGTTAAGTGTAGAAAAGATGAAGATATTTTTGCGGGGACAAAATGTTTGTCGAACCGTCTGATCAATGACCGCTCACCAGTTAAATTAATATATTTTTTGAGGATAATTAATGGTTAATGAAATAGCTATGAACAATAATGAAGTTTATGATACATAAGAAATTCTAGAGAACAAGAAATTTTCTCATTTCATTGCTAGTATGGATATTTGAATTATAACGTGGCAATATGTCGGTCAAAACTCGCTACAACGTATATGAATATTATTATAAACATTCTAATGAGCCATAGTATACTAATGGATGTTGCACCGTTGGGAATAATTTCACACTGTGAAATCAACGTGGAGTGACTCTCAATACATGTATTCGTGTATATGTATATTGTACATATATAAAAAATTCTATACATAATTTCTGCTGATATTTTTAACGGAATTGTATGTACAATGCACTATACTATAGATAGTTCGTTATATAATTGTACATGGCATTTTAATGAAAACTTTTATCAAAGCTGACTGAGATGCACCATAAATGCGTGATGAGTAATGCAGGTAGACTTGTGGAATGAATTTTTCAAACAATTTTAGAAGAGTCTCGTTGATGTGTTTTATATAATTATTTTTCATGGCAATGACACATCGATTTTATTCATTATTAATTTCTTCTCTTTTTTTTCGGGAAGATCTGCACACACTGTTCCTCGTGTAAATAGCGCAATCAGATATATATTTTTATTATTTCACATGTGAAAACTCGAATTGTAGAATTTGTATCTTAGTCAGCGTGAATATTATTTCCTGTCTGTGGCTAACTATCAAAAGTTTATTAACAAAATGCAAAAGGTGGGGTTGAGAATGGGGATACAATTAGTAAATTCGTATTGTTGACTTTAGATATGATAGATAATTGAATTATTTCGTTTCGTGCTGTGGGAAACAATGCTTAATTCAATAGGAATGGTACGTAATTTCTTTGAAAATGTTCAACTTTAAACTGTGAATGCCATTTTTCGAGAATATATCAACTGAGATGTTTAAACTTCGCTTCGTTTTGTCTAAAGTACAGCTTTTACCGGTTGATAAATTATGAATTTACGTGCATTTCACGGTGGTCCGTCCGACCCTTGGCCATATTGTTGAAACTCAAATGGATTAATATGTATACAAGATTTTAAGGAAAAGGTTTATTGAATGGAATACTGTATTTAGTAATGTATTTCGAGAAAAAACGTAATTATTCATTTCTATGTGTGTGTACGTTTTTCTTTTCTTTTGCGAACGAAAAGTCAGAGCAATATATTCAGATGAAATATTAAAGAAAATATGTACAGTGCTTATGATTATTATAATGTTACTCGAAAATACACATATTTCTGAAATTGAATTGAATTTTTTTCTCAAATTCCTGATTGCGTGACGAAAAACACTAACAACGAATGAAAATTTGTGACATTTTTTTTCTCATTTTATCCTCTAGCAAAATCTAGACTGAAATCTTGACCTTCGAGGAAAATCTGGACTAAAATAGAAATAATAAACACCATTGTTGTTGTTACATTTTAATTCGGATACATACAATTCCAGTGTTAAAAATTCAAAAAATCGATAATTGTTAGCACTCAATAATTTTCCCAGGGAGTTAAATTTTTATTTTCTCGCGATAAAATCTCTGCGATTAGAATTCTTCCCCCAAATTTCTGATTGCCTGAAGAAAAAAAAACCAACAACGAGTGAAAATGTGTGACATTTATTTATTTATTTTAATGAGAATCATGATTGTTATTACATTATTATTTGGATATATACAATTCCAGTGTTAAAGAAATTTAGAAATCAATAATTATTAACACTCATCAATTTTTCAAGAGAATTAGCCTGTCATTCTCTCGCGATGGTATGAAAACGTACCATAATACTCATTGAAATGCAGTGTAAAGTGGAGTAATAACGAGAAGAAATAACAATGATGTTTCCTGCATCAAATATCAACTCATGCATCGTAAGCTGCTAGTGCGTCTTGTAGCTTGGCCACGATATTTTGGTAGAAACGAATTTGCTCAGTGAGATGGTTCTTCATGGCTTGTTGGATATGCACCTCTCGTTCTGTTTGGAAATATGCTTCTTCAGCCATTAGAGCTCGGGCTATAACGTCTGTTTTTCGAGAAAGCTCTCTCAGTTGATTTGATTCCATTTTATGCTCGGTTACTAGACGTTCGCAGTCTTTTCTTTTTTGCACTGCGCTCTGAATAAAAAAAATAAACATGAAAACGTGAATATAAAGATGAATTAGTCTCATAAATCTCCTCAAAAATAATTCAAAAATTGAGAGAATAGAGGGACAAATTGTTTTACAGTCGGCTTTATATTTCAAGATGAATAGTCTAGTTCAATACAGATATGGTCAAACGGTTTTTGTTAAGTATCTAGAAATCTAAGAAAAATTTCGAAATTATCATCAAGCGTTTTTGCTTCCGAATGGAAGGCTTGTATTTTAGCGATTTTTCGATTTTCTAATTTTGATGGCAAATGGTCTAGAATGTTATGAAACGTGAAGAAATGATGTTTTTAGGGTCATGACTGTAAGTATGTGTGTGACAACTTGGGTTTTTGGTGATCAATTTTTAGAAAATTCAACATAAATACGGTGAAATATGTCGATAAAAATCTGAAATTTAGGCTCATGATAGCTATGATTAAGCTTCACTTTGGTGCGTAGTTTCAGCCCGATCGATCCAGTAGTTCCTGAGATATAACAACTTCTTTAAATTACGTTTTTCCTCAATATCTCAAAATCTACTCCAACGATTTCAATTTTTTTTTTTTCAAAATACTTGTCTCGATGGCCACTATCTACATCAATCAAAATATGTATACCCGTCCATACAAAAATTCAGAGATATTCCCGTTTTTTCGTTTTTAAAATTTTTTCATTCCAGCACGCACGGTATTTTCAGAAAAAATGAAAATAGCAAGTTGAAATTTAGTGTGATTCTAGCTCTTACAATATTGAAGATTCCTATTTTGGATAGGCGCAATCGGCCGAGCAGTTTCGGAGATATTTAACCTTTTGTATAAAGCTATTTCATACAAAAGAAAACCTTTCCGTAGGGAATTGCTAAGGATCCTTTCGGAAGCTCACTACCAATGGAATTGGTAGAAATGAAAAAAAAGAAAAGGACTAATAACGCAAAAAGTAACGGTCACATGCCCTCTGTCGGATGGGATTGAACCCGTGCTTGCTTTCTAGAGAAAAATCAGAGCTACAAAAAAATTCTGAAAAATAATTTCATTGAAATTGATGAAAATTACCTTGTGGATACCTATAACATCAGCGAATCCCCCAATAATTCCTCTGTATATGTGAAATTTATCGGCAAGAGGTTCCCAGTCAAACTTGGGTTGGTCTTCATACAATTTTCCAATATCATTATAAGCTTCTCCAGTCAATTTCAAAGCTTGCGTGAGTCTCCCCATGTCTCCCTCCAGAGCGTGCCCCAGCGAAACAAAAGATTGTCCAATTTTCTGAAATTCCCTTTTGTACAGTCCCTGATGTTTCTTCGCCTGGTCCATAGCCATAGCCATGAAGTTCTTGACGACAGGGTCCAACCCATTGATAAATCTCGAAAAAGCGTCTGTTTGAATTTCAACTTTGATGGCATCTAGTGAGGCGTCGGAGCACTGGATCGCGTTGAAGTAGTTCACCCCCAGGAGTTCATCCTTCTCAGCTGCTCGTTTCCCCGCCTTCCAGCGTTTTTCGTCTGTACACGTTATAAAATGCTCCCAGACACGACTGCGGGAGAGGACTGGGTGTCTGCAGACGTAATCCACGAATTCCTGGAGCTGCGTTCGTCGGTGTTCAATGAACTGTTCCTCGTATCTTCCTGATATTTGTTTGTCCGGAAGGGGGGGAATTGATATGAAACAGAATTTCTCTTCTAGTCTCTCGTGCAACCAGTCGAAGCGTTTGTATCTTCGGGAGACTTGGATGTTATTGAACTGCAATAACAAACGTTTTATTGAATGTATTCATCGTGGCGACTCTAAATTATTCATTCATAAGCTCCTTATTGATGCTCTGAGATAAAATCCGCTAAGGGTAGAATGAAATTATATAAAGAGTTTTTTTTACACATGTCCAGCAACAAGATATTACAAATGGTTACTAACATTACTAACATTGTTGTAGTAATATTACTATAACAATTAATTTTATAATTATAGTAATTATTGTAATTATTGTTGTCTATTAATTCTAGTCATTATTGTATATGAGGTATTCCACGCCAAAATTAGTCAACCGCTGACCCTCACCCTCTTGAAAATTGATGGCGATTTTTTCTACGATTGGGGAGGTTGAAAAACTATATCTCAAATTTTTTCAGA
This sequence comes from Diachasma alloeum, assembly GCF_001412515.2. Lineage (NCBI taxonomy): Eukaryota > Metazoa > Arthropoda > Insecta > Hymenoptera > Braconidae > Diachasma > Diachasma alloeum. The sequence continues at coordinate 996,613 of NW_021680503.1, forward strand.
TTTTTGCGGCAGCCCGGTTCGGAGATATGATTTTTGTTTCGTTTTCCGTTTTTTTTTAATAACTCGAGTTCTATCCATCCGATTTTGATTTATTAAGCGTCAAAATTTTTCATTTTTTACTGACTATAAGAATATTTTTAGTGAAAAATTTTTTTTTCGATCTCTAGATGCGCATAACGACGACTTTTCGAATAAAAAAGTTGAAAAACTTGAATTTTGCAAATTACGTTACGGATGATTTGTTTCATTTTTTTTCAGTAATTCTTATAATCAAGATAAGTATTTTGAGCCATCATACAAGTTGGGCATCATCCTGGATCTACTTTATTTTCAATTTTTTCATTTCGAAATTCCGTAAATTTGGTCGCAACACCTCAAAATGGCGTTGATTGACTTTGATTATAGACAGTATAAAATGAATTTGATTGTATATCTAAATATTACATATTTTTTAAAATACATAGTCGAAGTCGTTTTATGGTGTTTTAACCAAATTTGCGAAATTTCCAAAAGAAAACATTAAAAATAACATAGATCCACGAGGATGCCCAACTTGAATGACAGCTCGAAATACTTGTTTTGATTATGAGAATTACTGAAAAAAAAAATTTGAATATCAACCGTGACATAATTTGCGAAATTCAAGTTTTTCAACTTTTTTTTTTCGAAAATTCGTTATTATGAGCATCTAGGAATCGAAAAAAAAAAAACTGAAAATAGTCGTATAGGCGGTAAAAACACGGAAAATTTTGACGCTTAATAAATAAAAATCAGACAAATAGAACTCGAGTTATTGGAAAAAACGGAAAAATGTGAAAAAATCACATCTCCGAACTGGGCTGCCGAAAAAATGTGAAAAAATTTGAGAGATAGTTTTTCAACCTCCCCGATCGTAGAAAAAATCGCCATTAATTTTCAAGAGGGTGAGGGTAGCGATTGACTCATTTGACGTGGAATACCTCACATATATACAATAGTAATGTATATATATATATTTCTCTCAGCTGTATAAACCGACAGGTTTTGTGCGTAATAAAAGAAAAATAAATGAATAACTTCATTGAAATCTTCAAGCAATAAATGTATTTCTGTGCAGTATCTCACCGTGGGCGTAAGTTGATAGACTATAAAGCTCTTGAGACCCTTGAGTTTCGACTCCTTTTTCGGTGACGTTATGACACAACTATAACGCTCCCCCGTTGGCAGCCATATACACCGTCCATCCTCGGTTTCCTCGATAAAAATCTTCTCACTCTCCGGAACCGGAACTGTCTTATTCCCGAGAAGAAAGCTATCCTCTCCAGATTTTATAAGCGTTGAGAATTTGTTATTTTTCTTTGGTACATTTGGAATTGTTCTCTCCGAGATGACCGAGTGGACGTGCTGCATGGAGGCATGGTCGAGACTCGATTGCCCGAATATTAGATTCTGTTCGATATTTGCGGGAGGTACGTAGGCCTGGGTCTGTCCGACCTCGGAGTCATCGTCCCAGTCGTCGTCCCAGTAGTCCCCTGAGCTCTGGGTCATAGCTGCAGGGGCTGGGGCCTCCACGGCTTCGACGTATGCCGCTGGGAAGAGGCCCGATTTCTTGTGCTGATTGTATCCCTCGCACCAGCCGTCGCCCACATTCTCCCGGGTTACTGTGAGAATTTCACCGGCTGTTATCGATAGTTCAGCGGTTCCTGCCTCTCCAGAGAAGTCATATACTGCTCTGACCTATTCATATGGAGTTAATATTCAGTAGTGAAGGGGTAAGAGGACTTAGGGGGAGTGGGGCAAAATGAAACAGCGGAGCAAAATGAAATGGTCAAAAAAACGACTGACGCAATTCAAGTAAAAAAAATTTTTTTATTAAATTTTTTCTTAGTTAACTTTTTTTTTATTCTTGGGAGTACTGATGAGAATAATAATTTCCCATTCAGTAGAATGGAAAATTATTGAGAAGTTTTGATCGGCGAATATTTTGTCAATGGATTGTTGGATTGAAATTCGGCATCATATGCTCCTTTTTCCCCCTCTGAGTCTCTCCCTGCGCCTTGCTCTGGATTTTCGATTTTGCTGTTTCATTTTCTTTTCTTTCCATTCTACTGAATAGAAAATGATTATTCTCATCAGTACTCCCAAGAGTAAAAAAAAGTTGATAAAAAAAATATTTAATAAACTAGTATATTTTGTGACGACTGCTACTGGTACTAGACGCGTACGATATTTTTCCGTAGTTCACTTTTACCAGTTTGGGGATGGATCAGTCACCAAACTAAAAATTTATGAAATTACATATGAAATTGCCAATCCTCGAACTGGAAAAAGTGCGAAGCAGTACGGAAAATTTTTTTTTGGCTTGAATTGCGTCAAACACTCGTTTTCTTGACTGTTTCATTTTGCCCCATGTTTTAGTTCGTCCCACTCGCCCCTAAGTTGTCCCTTAACCGAGTTCTCGAGGAATATCTCCGAAGCCAAAGGAGATAGCGAAATTTCCGTGATGACCTTTTTCGTAGAGCAAATTGAGAGCTATAAAAAAGGTTCTGACGAAAATTTTGCTGCCTGCCTTAGATTCCGAGATATTCATTGAAAATTGACTGATAGTCAAAATTCACTTAAAAACTTCATGGCTGGGTTACTGTATTGTTGTAGAATGTTTCAGAATTATTTCTCCTAAGAATCATGCTTTTAAAATCCTCACTAATTAGTCCATATTCAGAATTTTATCAGAAATCGATCCAATTCCAAAAAAAAAATTAAGCTCTCGAAAAATTTCTCTTATTATTTATTCTAAACCAATGAATTACCACTCATTCTTCAAAGATTTTTCATTTATTATTTAAAGTTCGAGGGCTTCAAGTTTGTTTTTCATTTTAAACCTTAAGAAAACAGTTTAAAATAAACTAAAATAATCGAAAAATAGCAGTTTTTGTAGATTGAGACTTTGTTTTATAAATAATTCGAAAAAATCTAGTTTTTGAAAAATTGAACAATCCCTCCGACTAATTTACGAAAAAAGTCGATAACCCATAACAAAAAAAAATCCCCAATTAAAGCCATTCGAGAGCTAAAAGTGCACTTAATTAAAGGATACTCATGAGTATGAGATCATCACAAACCTGCTGGCCTTCCATATCTCCTCCCACGTACGAAAAATTCTCCTCAACACAAAAACCTATCCAAAAAATTCTCAAAAATGTATCCAAAACCCGCACGACTCGCTCGTGGCAATTTCCACTGCTACTTCAACCCGCTGGAGATCTCCCTCGACATTATGTACGAATCCACCTCGTCACTGGCGGCTGGAATGAATAAAAAAACAACACGATATTCAGAATTTAATTTGAACATGTAGAACGCATATTGCGATAATGCGGTGTCAACCACCTGTCGATAGCCCCCTGATTCTTATGACTAGTAAATGATATGCACAGAGTGGAGATCACAGCATTAATGTCAAACACATTAACATGATGAGACAATCGTGGGGATAAATACCAGTTGATTTGTTGTGCACCCGGATTCAGTATCATTTGAAGCGCTTCCACTGCCTCTGTAAATCGACAAAAGTCCTTTGAACGAAGGGATAATGCCTCCTCCAACGAAAAAAGGAATATAAAATAATAATATTCGCTTCACTCCGATTGTTGTGGATTGTTGGAGTTAAGTGTCTCAACAAAGAAGGCGGTGAACACGCTGACGTTCAACGTTCATGTCAGTGATTCGTCCGTGGCTCATCACACGGAAGGGAAAACAGCTGTGTGGGAACAATGGCGACATCTCAGAGACTATTCTGCTCCAAAATGAGCCAATCAATTGCGATGTGTTTGAAAGGCGAGTAATAACCTAGCATAATATCGCAAGAAAATCATTTTCAATTGATTTTCATGATGTCAGTGTTACGCACTAGTCTCTCAGTGCGAAATAAATTGCGGTCTTTTGGTACTGCAGTTGCGGAGACTGCGAAAAACGTTGAGACGTCGGAGAAGGCGAAGACAACTGTCATAGAACGTTGGAGTGAGTTATTACAATTATTCCATTCGCTATTTTTCTTTGATTATCTATTGAGACCTGTTACGCGACCTTTTTCGGCCCCTTCCGGCATGCCCTGAGGGGCAAAATTAATATTTTTTACTTTTAAATCAGTAGGGAAGTGGTAAACGGTTAAGTCGAATTATCTTCCAGTTGAGTTTTTGAGGAATATTTCCGAATCCAAGGGAGATAGTGACATTTTTTAAATACATTTGTTGTAGCTCTCAATCGGCTCTACAAAAAAGGTTATGATAGAAATTTTGCTATCTCCCTTGGATTCTGAGATATTCATTGAAAACTGATCAATAGTCAAAATTGACTTGTACCGATTTACCACTTCGCTACTGAAATGTAATTAACTTACGAACAAATGGATTCATTGAGGTATATCCTTAGAAACAGGTTTTTCTGACGACTGTTCTCAGGTTTTTCATAGATAATGTTTATAATATTCCTTATTTTATTCTTTGTAAAATTTTATAGAGCATAATTTTAGTGATAGGGGAGGGTGGGGTAAAACGGACACTTTGGACTTTTTTAAAATTATTCATAACTCAGAAACAAATTGATCAATTGAGCTCAGTTTAGGCTCGTCACAAAGGGGAGAAATTGTTCTTTGTATTAAAAATAAAAATGATTAAATTGTATCAACATTTCAACCCCTCATTAACATTAAAAAAAAAGTCAAAAATGTCCGTTTTACCACAACCTCCCCTATTCAATTTAAAAAAATGCAAATTTCGTGAAATCATTTCTTATTTGATTCAAACAGCTATTGTTGCCTTCATCAACATATTGGGATACACTGTTGAAAATTTTCGTCTGAATTTTCCGTACCAAATTCCGGAAATTTTTATCGTGTTCAAGTTCCACTGAAATTTCCGGAAAAATAACTGAACTGAACTGAATTTACAGTTCTGTTTGATTTTTCCATGCAATTCTGAATTTTCAGTGACAAGATTCCTAGAAATTTGAGTGGGAATTGAACACGATAAAAATTTTCGCAAATCTTGTCATTGAAAATTCAGAATTTCGTGGAAAAATCAGACAGAACTGTAAATTTCCGGTTCATTTTTCTCTGAGAATGTATAGAAAACCAGAAAATTCTGGTAAATATATTCTTTAATTTTCAGGACAGTGGCACTGAATGCGATTTAGGAGAAAAAACTCATGAAATTTCAGATTTCACTGAAAATTCAATGTAATTTCAATTCAAATTCAATCAAATCACAAATTCTCGTCTTTATGGTGCTTAAAATTCTAGAATTTTACTGAATTTCCAGTGAAACCTGAAATTTCATGATTTTTTCCCCCCTAAATCACATTCAGTGTCTTAAAATGTAGTAGTCAATTGTCCATGAAAATTCATTTTTTTTCTAACAGTCTAAAAAACTCCATAACTTGCGAGAATGCAATAAATTAAGTCACTAGAATTGTTTCCGGAAACCCATAGAGACTTTTGAAATTGTATTTTCAAACGAAAAAATAATTCATCTTTTTTGTATTCATTTCATGTCTCCTGTAGATCCGGCCACTGGCCCCTGCCTATTAGAATTCATTGACACCAATAAAATCATGAATAAAATTAATACCGTGTTGCTTTCAGAGTTATATTGGAAGAATCTCTACCTCGACTACAAAGATGTAGCAGTCGATGTCGTTAAAGAATGCAGAAATCGTCCATTCAAGGCAGGAGTTTATTTCTCAGGTGCATATTCAGTCCTTTCACTCGATTTCACAAATTGATTTTTTAAATTTTGGTCTTCTTGAACGTCTGATTGATTCAGGTCTTGCCGGCTGTTACTACCTATCGCAGACGAATCCAGATTTACGCACCTTTCGGGAGGAGCTCTTGAAAAACTCTATGCGTCTGATGTACGTTGGTGAATCAACCCGCAATCCCATTTCTATGAGTCATGTGTTGCACATGGAGGAATGTCTAAACAACAATATCATAAGGAGGTTGAATCTGGGCGTTATATCGTTCATATGGCTGGACAATTACAGTGATCGGTGTGCACTGTACAAAGTGCAATGCAGTTATTTGAAGCCAGAATATACGAGGTTTCATGAGAGAATTGTGGATGTGGGGTTCTTAGGCAAGTGGTGGGTACTTGAGGATAAAATGAAGGATTATGATATTAATGAGATTGAATGTAGCTAAATGAATATTTATTTTTTGTATAAAATAAACTCTAGGACAATTTCTTTATTTATTGTCTATTTGATTTGTTCAAGTCGGGCTAGTGAGATCAGTGTCTTCAGGATTCTGAAATAATAAAGAATGGAGTCAATGGAAATATTCGAAAGATTCTATTACGCTGTTGGAAAATTATTCCAGAAATTTTTACAACAAAAACGATTGTTGATTTGTTCGCTGTTGGAAAATTATTCCAGAAATTTTTACAACAAAAACGATTGTTGATTTGTGGAATTTTCAATGGAATTGAAATTCTCCAGTCATTTTGAGAATGAGTGAATGAATGAATGTTGTTGAGATCCCAAGAATAAAAAATTGCATGAGTGTTTTTATCTTAAGGCCCGGGTGGATTATCTTTCGAACGTGATCTTGGTTGTTTTTTTATATTGATAATCTGAAATGATCTCTAATTGCTATTCAGTTTTACATAGTCCTGGAGTCTCCGAAAATTATGATGGTACAATCAAAAAACGTTGAAAAAAAGCTGAACATTTTCAAAGAGCGGTTTTGAATAATATTGGGAAATAAACCCAATGGGGAGGAAATTACAAATTAATAATTTGATGTATCTAATGGCTGTCAGGTCGTCATTTGTCACAGTAGTCAATGGCTCTCAGATCGTTAGTTACCATAATAAATTATCCATTCACTATTTCCTCTCTATCGGACTTATTTCTTAATCTTTATTAAAATCGCTGTTTGAAAATGTTCAGTTTTTTTTTCTACTTTTTTTTATTTTACAATCATAATTTTTCGGGACTCCTGCGTGATGTAAAATCCAATGGAAATTGTGATATATTTTACATCATGAAGATGGAAAAACAATTGACATAACGTTCGAAAGATAATACACCTGGGCCTTAAATTCGATTCAAGTTCATAAAAATGACAATTTTTTACAATTCAAAAAGCTTCTAACAATGTAACGAAAGTAATAAGCCTCGATAGCAATGTCAAATACAGTGAAACATACCAATTGCATAAACAATAGCTGTACGACAAGGTACATAAACCATAATGCGATGTGGGCGACCAGCAAAGGGTTCTGGTTTCGAGAAGTGCCTGCAGTTGGGATCAACCCTGCATTCGCCCCCAAACTCCTTATCATCACTGTTCAATACAACTTTGTAAGTCCCAGGATTGGGGACCCCAATGGCATAATCAGGAAACGATTGTGTTGGATGGAAATTGAAGACAAAGACGAGTCCAGCTCTGTCGAAAACTATGACCTTGTCTCCCTCGTGCTTCCAACTGACGTAGCCTGGATCCGCTGCCAACCAGCCGTACTTCTCCTCCAGGAGATTCATGGCTCGATCCCAGTTGTTCATGTATTTGTACTTTAGGAGATCGTCGTCCACTAGGTTCCACTGGCGTCTGGCGTAGTGGTAGCTGCTGTTGTTGCCTGCTCGGGGGAAGTCTAGCCATTCGGGATGACCGAATTCATTGCCTGAGGGAAAATAATTGACGTGAATTCCCGTAAAATGATAAAATGTGACAGAAACTGTCGATTTTTTTTCATCTTATTAAATATTAAATTTAATATAAATTATTTAAAATTAAAATAATATAACTGCGGGAGAAATAACTGGAGGTATTTTTTCTTGGAAATCTTCTTGACATTTACTCCTAAAAATTTCTTTTCAAGGCAAATTCCCAATCGATAAAGATATCTGAACTGTTTTTTTTCTATCTTTGTGCATGGGATAAAAAGAAGACAGGAATTCTGAATGAAAAGAAATACTTTTAGAAAAACTTTGCACTGTGAATATAAATATAAATCTGAGGTTATCAAAAATACATAGACTAGGTTAACTGACTCACCGATAAAATTGAGATAAGCTTCACCACCAAGTCCATGTGTAATAAGTCTGATTAAGTTGTGGAGAGCAATGCCTCGGGATATAACTGGATTCGGTTCGCTGATAACACTCATATGGGTGTACATATCCTTATCCATCAGCCAAAAAGCGATGGTTTTATCACCCACCAGTGCCTGATCATGTGATTCGGCATAGGCAACAGCTTTCTCCATCCATCTTCGATTGGTGAGGGTCCAGACAATGTCTCCCATGTTCCAATCGTCGTCTCGATATTCTTTTAGGAGTTTTATCCATTTGTCGGGGATTGCCATGGCTAGACGATAGTCGAAGCCAATTCCAGCTTCGGCCACTGGTCTTTAAAATAAAAATATTTCATCAATTCAATTGTTTCATCAATTTTTTAATGAAAACAATTTGAGGGAATGTCATGAAATATTTAATTCATTTAAGGCCCGGGTGGATTATCTTTCGAACGTGATCTTGTTTTTTTTTTTTTCATTTTGATAACTTGAAATTATCTCCAATTGCTATTCAGTTTTACATAGTTATGGAGTCTCCGAAAATTATGATTGCACAATCGAAAAAACTTTGATAGAAAGCTGAACATTTTCAAAGAGCTTTTTGAATAATATTGGGAAATAAATCCAATAGGTAAGAAATTGCAAATTCATAATACCATGATAAACTATCCATTCACTATTTCCTCTCTATCGGACTTACTTCTTAATTTTTATTAAAAACACTCTTTGAAAATGTTCAGTTTTATTCTATTTTTTTTGAACATACAATCATAATTTTTAGGGACTTCTGCGTGATGTAAAATCCAATGGAAATTGTGATATATTTTACATTATGAAGATGGAAAAACAATCCGGATAACGTTCGAAAGATAATCCACCTGAGTTTTAATCAATAAATTACCTGCACATGGCTGGCATGCCACTGACATCCTCAGCGATTGTAACGATTTCTGGATACAATCGATGCAACATGTAATTAGCCATCATTAAATATACAATTCCCTCCACATCGACATTGAGTCCAAAATACTCTTCATAATTTCCACTGAATCCTTGTCCGAGACCTCTCGAGTGATACAGCATCGAAGTGACTCCATCGAATCTTCAAGAAAAAAAAATCATAAGTAAATTTAAGGCCTTGGTGGATTATCTTTCAAACGTGATCTTGGATGTTTTTTTTATTTTGATAATCTGAAATGATCTCCAATTGCTATTCAGTTTTACATAGCCCTGGAGTCTGCAAAAATTATGATTGTACAATCAAAAAAACGTTGAAAAAAATCTGAACATTTTCAAAGAGAATTTTGAATAATATTGGAAAATTAACCCGATAGGGAGGAAATTGCAAATTAATAATTTGATGTATCTAATGGCTGTCAGGTCATCATTTGTCACAGCAGTCAATGGCTGACAGATCGATAGTTACCATGATAAATTATCCATTCACTATTTCCTCTCTATCAGACTTATTTCTTAATCATCATTAAAAACGCTCTTTGAAGATTTTCAGTTTCTTTTTCTACTTGTTTTGATTGTACAATCATAATTTTTAGGGACTCCTGTGTGATGTAAAATCCAATAATAATTGTGATATATTTTACATTATGAAGATGGAAAAACAATCGTGATAACGTTCGAAAGATAATCCACCCGGGCCTTAACTGGCAAGATTGATGGGGTGTGGATTAAGAATTCATTATTCACTAAAACTATCTGTAATTTTTGCTCAACTCCATTGTTTCTAAACCAATGCCAATGAACTACTCATGTAATTAATAAATGAAATCAACTATATTGTACCTGAATCCATCGAAGTGATATTCATCCACATACCACCGTAAATTCGACAGCAAGAACTTCAGCACGTCATAGTTTCCATAATTAAACAGTTTACTGTCCCAAAGAGGATGTTCTCCCCTCGATCCAGAATGGAAGAAGCAGGCATCAGTGCTGTCGAACATATTCAGTCCATCCACAGTGTTCTTGCAGGCATGAGAATGAACCATGTCAAGCAAAACGAAGAGTCCATGCCCATGAGCGACGTCAATCAGCTCCTTGAGCTCCTCAGGGGTTCCATACCTCGACGACGCTGCGTAGAACGACGTCACCTGGTACCCAAAACTGGCGTAATAAGCGTGCTCCATGATGGCCATGAGCTGAATGCAGTTGTACCCCTGCTTCACAATCCTCGGGATGATGCCTTTGGCGAACTCCAGATATGTTCCAACTCTTAATTCACTCGTGGCGATCCCCACGTGGCACTCGTAGATCCGAAGACTCTTCGGTCTTCTCGGCTTTGGGTTCTTCCATTTGTAGAGGCTCTGGGGCTCTGGGTGCCAGAGATGTTGTTTGTAATTTGTCCCTTCGTTTTGGTGCTGAGGGGCTGTTACGTACGTCGCCCAGGGGCTCAATCGCTCCAGCAATTGACCAGTTCCATCTTCCACTATGATTTTGACTTCTGAGAGGTGGGCGATGGGACACGTTCCATCGGCATTCGGGGGAAGCTTCAATTCCCATTTACCGAATTCTTGTTTTGTGTAGGGATTCTTTTTTCGGTCCCAATTATCTGGAAAAACATTTTTTTTATTATCTGGAGAAAATTACTTATTCATTCATTCATTCATTCACTCATTCATTAGGGGTAGAGCCATGTGAGGCCATGTGTGCAGGGATTTTTTTTTCGGTCTCAATTATATAAAACATTTTTTTAATATCCAGGGAAAATTACTCATTCATGCATTAATTATGAAAGATAACAAATAATGACCAATTAGGCTATGATTTTATTATTCTTAAATATCCATTCTTGTTAGTTAAACGTAGGTTACTACAAAAAATGTCATGAAGTATTTTGAAAGAATGAGAATATTTGAAAGAAAGATATTAATTATAAATGGGATTTTTTTTAATGTTTTGAAGCATCTACTTACTAAAATCACCAGTTAAATACAGTTGTTTGGCCCCCGGAGCCCACTCTCGAGCAGTTACCCCATTACTTCCATCGATAATAATTCCAAAGGACTCATAAGCTCTAGAGAATTTATCCAAACTACCATCACCGGCTTCGATTTTCTCAATGTAGTCCTTGAACAAAGCATATCTAGACGAAAAAAGTACACAGAATTATTATTATTAAATGAAAAACCACATTTTTATGATGCATAAATGCATAATTGCATAAAATTGGATGTTTGGAATTTTTTACCTCTTTCGGAATTCATTTTCGTGAGGTTTCAGGTAAGGATCCCTCTCCAAAAGTTTATCAATCTCAGGTACGTCCACCTTGGATGGATCCATGCTAGACCAATGGCCACCCATTCTATTTTTATCTCAAAGTCAAATTCGAACTCAAGTGACAACTATGTACAAGTCGTATGTAACAGGGGTATATAGGGAGCGTGTGCATGTGACAAAGTGTAGAAGAGGTAATGTGTGCGCAGATGAACCGAGAGGCCGGCTCGAGACGCATGAATGACAACTCAAGGTGACTTCGTATCAATCCCCTTCTGCTCGGGGAGAAACCAGCTGTCTCCTGTATCGCAGGTCTGGACTTCGCTCTTGTTTATGGGGGGTAACAAGGAGTTTCTAATTTCATTTGTGCAATTTCCACGTCGTGCGACGTTGGGACGAGAATTGACATTGTTGCAGTCATTGTCGAATGGGTACATATATAAACCATTGTTACCGTTGTTTATTTTTATTGCGGGTTGATTTCCATGGAGCGACTGCGGAAATTTGAATTTTCAAGACGATCGAGTGGTTTCGGTTTTTTCCAGCGGAAGTAGCGGCATGTTCAGGTTGGTGAAACAGGCAAAGGTGACATCTCGCGGTGATGTAGATATTAATATATCGGATCCCCAATAGATGGAGGGTAATGTACGAAAAGGGAGCATTCCTGGGCTTCGATGCGGAGCTTAATGAAAAGCTTTTAGCCTATAGTCGTGCAGCCGAAAGATGAGAACTTATCAATGAGTGAAATTGAAAATCGGGTGAAAATACGTTTCAGGATGAAAAAAAAATCGTAAGACGCTTCATTAGATGAGGAATATCATAATAATAAATAAAATGAATCGAAACTAAAAATATGAAACTGTATATTATTTTTTTATATTATTATTACTATTATTTATCTATTGTTTTTTATCCAACTATTTGTTAATGGATATAACGTGAGAGACACCGTGATTATGCTTCTAGGATGACAAAACAAAATAGTTGATCTTAATTCAATTATTTTTTTTAAATAGTGACATAAATAAGGAATCAATGAGTCCATTCGGTAATCAAATTAAAGACTCATTAGCAGTTCTATATTTGAGTAAGTTGGGTAACATTCGATTGTCGTCCCGGCACGGGGAGCCTCAAGATTAATTGCTCATCGATGTTCTTTGTGAGACTTAAGAGAGAGGAGCCAATGCACAAAAATTGATTCCCGTGCCGACGCTGGAAAACGCAGGAACCAATATATTCATCCGTATTATAAGGGCGGGGGAGGAGGGGGTGATTTGATAAAGTGTAAGCAGACACCCGTGCTGGCACGGAAAAGTTAATAATTCAACATATTCATCCATGTCGTTTATAAGCTCAGAGAAAGGGGGTCAATGGACAAAAACATATGCCCGTGCCGGTACGACAAACCTTAGGGTCCAATATATTTATCAATGTCTCTTGTGGGGCTTAAGAGAGAGGAGTCAATGGACACAATTAGATTCGCGTGTAGGCACAGGAAACCTTATAGTCCCGCATATTCATCCATATCGCTTATGAGACTTGGGAGAGATGATTAATAAACACGGGTAGACTGCCGTGCCTGTACGGGAAACCTCGTAGTCCAACATATTCATCAATTTTGCTTATGATACTTGAGGAAAAGGAGTCAATAAACAAAGATACATTCCGGTGCCGACACGAGGAACCTCCAATATAGTCATACAGTGGACTTCCCCTAGCTCATAGCGTTCGGGGGTCTGTTTCCAAGAACTCGAGCTAGGGAATTACCACCTCCACATGCGCAGGGACGTGCTTACACGAGAGAGACAACGTCATTATCTGAGAGAGAACGCTGTAACATACTGGCCGACGACACACAACGCTTCCCCTCTCGTGCATGACGTTACTAGTGCGGTGGGGGACACATTCCCCGCCGCTAGGACACGCCCCCCGAGCTACGGATAGTAAGAGCTAAGGGAAGTCCACTGTACATCCTGTCTATGAGATGCAGCGGGGGGGGGGGGGGG
>NW_021680503.1:1009913-1026803 GCF_001412515.2 Diachasma alloeum
GGGGGGGGGGGGGGGGGGGGGGGGGGGTGATTTCATAAAGTATAAGCAGACACCCGTGCTGACAGGGAGACGACTCTGAATAGCGAAGCCGACCACACGTGTTTGATATTGCTCCAACGATCTATTGTGTTTTCCAACCAGAGATACATATTATACGTGAATTCTCAGAGAAATTTTGAAGTCGCAGCTATTTCTTCAGTCTCCAAAGGTGTGTTGTCTGTTTCTTGTATCATCTTTTCGTTTTTTTTTGTTTTTGCTTTCTTCTATAAATTATAATTTTAATAATAGTTGATTTCTTCAAATTATCATGTCAATTACTCCAACTAAAAGATCTTTAAGGCATTCATTAGATCCTTCTGACACCAAAAAATCTAAATCTGATTTAAATGACTTAATGGACGTTGAGGAACCCAGTCAATTCAATTTGTTCGATTACTACTCAGGTATGAAGAATAACAGATATAAAAATGAAGATTTAGGACCCTATACTATTTACATTTTTGACAAAAATAGGAATAAACATCTTGGAAATCTACATGAGATGGCAATAGCCAGGGATTTACGTAAAGTTAACAGTTTTGTACAAAGGATTAGGAAACTTGATATTGATAAAGTGATGGTTGTATGTACCTCTGCTCACGCGGCAAACAGGTTGGTGGAATCAGAAATCAATAAAGTTAACGAGAATTGGATTGCCATAATCCCAGACAATAGTGTGAAATGTATAGGTGTTGTAGGGGATATCCCTATTGAAATGGACAATAAAGATATTCTCGAGTCAATTAATCGATCTGATCCCTCTAGCAAAATTTTTGCAGTGGAAAGAATAAATAAAAGAGACCCAGATGTTGATCAAGATGAAAGGGGAAGGCTATCTTTTATTCCTACTACTATGATAAAAATATTCGTTCATGGTACGACTCTTCCTTTGAGTATTTCCTTAGACGGTGTTGTAAGGAGAGTTAGATGTTTCTACCCGAAAGTCAAAAGGTGCTTTAAGTGTCTTAGATTCGGTCACCTTCAAAATATTTGCAGAGGGGAAAGAAGATGTTGTAAATGCTCAGGTAAACATGATTCTCAAAAGTGTTCTAGTACTTTCGTACGTTGTGTTCACTGTAATTCTTCAAATCATGACTCCTTATCCATGATTTGTCCTCAGTATTTCAAGGAAAGAATGATAAATAAAGTGAAACAAGAGAAAAGAATCTCCTATAAAGAGGCTAAGGATTTGGTTACTCGTCATAGTGAGAGACGTTTAACGGAGGGAAATGATTTTGAAGAGAATATTCATGTTTTCAATAATCTGAACAATGGGGGGGAGGGAGATAGCTCGGACAATTCTTCCTCTACTGGCACTACGGTGGCCACAACAAGACATGAAATACCTCAAGGTCATGTTTTGCTGGATCTTAAGCAGTCCTTCATGATCGAAATTAACAAGTTTATTCAGATTTTGAGGGAAATTCTGGGTAATGAGAAGAAAGTGGTAGAGGGAATTAAGTTAGCGGAGGACCGATACAAGAGTTTATCTAAATAATGGATTTACGTATTTTACAGTGGAATTGCCGGAGTTTATTAAACAAATGGAATGAGTTTACGTTTGTAGCCAAAAATTTTGATATTATATTTTTGAATGAATCCTTTTTTAAAGATGGAAAAGAAATTGATCTTAAAGGCTTTTATTATGTTAATCTCAATCAACCTAAAGAAGTTCATGGAGGGGGCTCAATTATTTATATTAGATCTTTTTTGAGTTACAAAAAACTTAAATTGAATTTTCCCAAAGGAATTGAATGGGTAGGGATTGAAATAGAATGGAATCAAAAAAAAAAGAAATCCATAATTTTTGTCGATCGCCATCTTCTTATATTCAAGTCCAAGATTGGAAGAATTTATTTAATTTTGTTCAAAGAACCTTAAACAATGTGATAATTTGTGGAGATTTCAATGTACACTCTGATGAATGGGGTAGTGAACTCAATAATCCGGAGGGTTCTTGGTTTTTAGAATCAGCACTTGAAAATGAATTAGTAATATTAAACACTGGAGAGAGAACGAGAATTAATTCCGAGGGGAAGATTAGTGTTCCGGATATCTCCTTATGCTCTGCTGAACTAAAGGTGATTGCTCAGTGGTCTGCTGGGGAAGATTCCTTCGGCAGTGACCACTTTCCTATTAGTATCCTTTTCAGTCTTGGTAAATTTCAAAAGCAAACGGATAGAGTTAAAAGTTCAACAGTTAATGTAGACTGGAAACTATTTAAAAACAAATTGGAATCTCAATTAAATGAAGATTTAATGAATGTTAATGAAGAAAACTTCCTTAATACATATGACGAATTAACTGAGATTATTATGGATTGTCTATTAAACTCAGGTGGTAAAAAATCAGACCATTCTTTAATTCCTAGAAAGTATCCGATAGCAATCTGGTGGAATAAAGTCTGTTCAGAACTAGTGAAAGATCGGAAATCTAAGTTAAAAGTTTTACTCAATGATTTTACAGAAGAAAATAATGATAAATATGTACAAGCATGTAATAAAGCTCGTAAGGGAATTTTCCGAGTTAAGAGAAAATCTTTTGTTGCTTTTTGTGACACGTTGAATCCGGAAATGGCGATGGATAAAATATGGGGTTATATAAAGGTCTTTAAGAATAGAAAATTAAATAATACTCATAGACTAAATAATTCTCCTGAAGATCCAAAAATTATTGAATCAATCAACAAAGTTGCCCCAGATGTCCCTTCAGTTCCTATAAACATTAAAGAATCTCCAGTGATTAACAATTTATTAGATAAGGACATGAGTATCCAAGAAATAAAGGCTGCGATTGGCAATGCAAAACTTAATTCAGCTCCTGGAGAAGATCTGATTTCTTACAGAATAATTAAACAACTACCAGATAAATCAATTGATCTTTTGACAAAAATATTTATCTTCATTTTTAAAAAGAATAAAGTTCCTGGAGATTGGAAAAAACAGTTAGTTTTCCTGATTCCTAAACCAAAAAATCGAGGTTATAGACCTATAGCTCCTTCTTCTTGTATTCAAAAAATTTTTGAACGAATAATTAATAATCGAATTCAGTGGTTCCTTGAAGATAAACATTTCTTTCCTAAACAATTTTTCGGTTTTCGTAGATTAAAATCTTGCAATGATAGTTTATCTTCCTTCATTACAGATGTTAATATTAGTTTTATTAAACAAAAAGTATTGATGTCAAGTTTTTTGGATATTGAATCGGCTTACGACAATATTAATATACAGGTTTTGACGGATAAATTAATAGAAATAGGTTTATCAAAGAATGTAGTTAGTTTCATAATGAACATTATGTCGCAGAGAGAACTTAGCTTCATGTTTAAAGACAAAATTATAGTTAAAAGAATATCTTCGAAAGGTCTGGCACAGGGTTCCATTCTTAGCCCGATGTTGTTTAATGTTTACATCAGAGACATAATTGACAAGATCTCAGTAAATTCAAGGATTTCGACTTTCGCTGACGATATTATGATCTATACTTCTGCTGCATCGTATGAGGATGCAGCCCAGGAAATGAACGAATCGTTGAATAACGTAGATGTATGGTTGAATGATGTGGGATTAAATATTTCGGGCGAGAAATCTTCGGTAATGCTTTTTTCTAAATATCAGAGAGACAAAAATAGGCAATTCGAAATAGAATTTAATGGAAAATTTTTAAAATCTGTTGAAGAGGTGAAATTTTTAGGAGTCTATATCGATAATAGACTTAATTGGAATAGACACATTGAGTACACTAGACAAGCAGCTTTGAAAATGGTTAGTGTTATGAAATCTATAGGGAGTCTGAAATGGGGAGCCCATCCTTCAACAATGTTAACTGTATATAAAGGATTAGTTAGGGCTAGACTTGATTGGGGGGCTATGTTTTACGGAGATACTAGCGTTAAAAACTTATTATGAATAGACAGAATCCAATTTGCTGCTTTGAGATCTGCTTTGGGCTGTATTATTACGACTCCCACTAACATTCTCCAACATCTTGCAGCTGAACCTCCTTTGGAATTTAGAAGAGAGTTCTTAACGAAAAAGTTTTTATTTAAGTCAGCTAGTGATAGAAGAAATATGATTATTAGTAAGCTCAAGTACATGGATGAATTAAAGAGAAAAATTCCCGGGAAAAAATCATTTTACCATAAATTGTATTCATTTTGGAAAGAAATTGAAGAAAGCATCTCTAAAGTGGATAATCATGATCTTCACCATAGCTTTGAATTCCCATTGCTCTCTGTTTGGGAAAAAATTGAAACAGATATTGTCACAGGACTCGAACTGAAAAAAGATGAAGGAAATATTATTGAAAAATTCAATGAAATAATTAATAGAGACTATAAACAATATAAAATATGGGCTACAGATGGTTCCAAAGATCAGGGTTCGGTGGGAGCGGCGGTTGTTGATGGGGAGGGTATCATTAAAGCAAAGATAAAACTACCGAATTGTTGCTCAAGTTTTTTCGCAGAGGTAGTAGCAGTTAAAAAGGCTATAGATATAATCGAAATTGAATCCTACAATTTGAATTTAATTTGTTCTGACTCTCTTAGTTTGATACTTCAACTGAGAGGCAATTGTTTGGATCCGAAAGCATATCGGGAGGTCTTTGAAATAAAAAATAAAATTTTAGATTTAGAAAAAGAAAACATAAAGATAGAATTAATGTATATACCAGGACATAAAGGCATTCAGATTAATGAGGAGGCTGATCGGTTAGCTAAATTGGCTCGAGAAGAAGGAGATCTTTATGAAAATGGCAAAGTTTTTTGGCGAGAACTCATCCATGACAGTAGGGAGAAAATGATTTCTGATTCTAATAAATTTTTGTGGGCGCGTTCGAGGGCGGAGGATAAGGCAGTTATCTACTTTGAAAATGTCAAAGAATTTCATTATAATAAACAGTGGTTTTCTGGAATAAAATTAGCAAGAGGTACGATTAGTAGGTGGAATAGAATTAAAAGCAATCACTCTCTACTTAATAGTCATTTATTTAGGAAAAACATTATTATGAGTTCAGCATGTGAACGTGGTGACCTATGGAAGGATATTGATCATATTATTTGGGATTGTCCAGATTGTCATAAAGGTAGAAATACATTAATTCAGGAATTACTAAAGTTGAATATGAATGCTGGAGATAATATACAAATAGTTTCTTTGAACAATAATAAGAAGGCTATGTTTTATATAGATAAGTTTCTTACTGATAATAATGTCAAATTATAAAATTAGAAATTATGTTTGTCGTGTCATAAAATTGTTACCCATTTATCATCTGTGTTGTCTATTTTGAATTGAAGAAGAAGGAGCAAGATTAACTGATATGAATTGGTACAGCCCTCTATTGGGTATAACCACAACTAATACTTATTTGGAGGAGAAATGGTGCTTGCCTCTTCTAGAGTGAGAGGATATAACCACATTGAACAGAAGAAGAACCCGTGCTGACACGGAAAGCTTGATAGTTCAATATATTCATCCATGTCACTTATGTAACTCAGAGAAGGGGGTCAATGGACATAAGTAGACTCCCGTGCCGGCATGGGAGACCTCGGTATCCAATATATTCATGCTTATTATCTATGAGATTTGGGGAGGAGACCAATAACATTCACTTAGATTTTCCCTATCGACACGAGAAACCTCATACTCCAATATCTCCATCCACGTTGCTTATGAGATTGGGAGGGGGGAGGATTCAGGGTCCAATATATTTAACCATGTCGATTTTGAGACTTGAGAGAGGGGAGTCAATGAGCACAGTTACATTCTGGTGCCAACATGGGTGCTTATGAGACTTGAGGAAAGAGAGTCAATGTACAAAAATGAAATCCCGTGCCGACACTGGAAACCTCAGAAATTAATACATTCATCCATGTTATAAGACTTGGGGAAGGGGATGAATTTACGCAGGTAGATTAACGTGCCGGCACGAAAAACATCCAACAGTCATTCATGTTGTTGATGAGACGCAGGAGGGTATTTGATGAAGTACAAATAGATATCCGTGCTGGCACGAAAACTTCATAGTTCAACATTTATCCATGTTCTTTATGAGACTCGGAGAAAGGCGATCAGGAACAAAATTGCTCAGCAACGGTCCATCTCTCGTGTACCGTTGCCTGACAATTTTATTACCGGCCTTTTCCTTAAATGAAGTCTCCGGCTCTATAAGTTATGAGACTTGAGACGGTGCTGTAATCAAACAAATTTCGGTGCTGGCACGGGAAACCTCGTAGTCAACCATATTTATCAATGTTGCTTGTGAGACTTGAGAAAGAGGAGTCAATGGGCAATGCAAAAATATCATTATGACCAAGAAGGATGAACGAAATCGCTTTAATAAAACTCAACATCACTCTCCACAAGCTCGTCCAACATAATAAATTCTTCTTCATCTTCTGTCGTTGTCATTGCAGTTGTACTATCTTCCCCCACAGCAGCTTCCTCTTCTCCTTGATTCGCCTGAACATTATTGCCTTCAACTTTTTCCCCCGTACAATCTCTCCCGGTAGCATCTCCTTCGTCTCCTTCGTTTGCCTCGACATTTCCGCCTTCAACTTCTGCACTCATGTCATTAACATTCGGGTTAACATCTTCCTCGATAATCTCATCAATCATCGTCTCCAGTCCACAACTCTTCAGGTTTCCATCAATATGTAAGAGCGACAACAGGAATTCCATTTCATCGTAGTCTCCATTGATGTAATTGTCGATAGCAATTCTGATTTTCTTCTCTCTCTGTCTGTTGATCTGTTTGGGGATTCTGTGGGTTGTGAAAGCGATGATGCTATCGGCCTGCATTTCTACCATCTTACGGATAAACTGCCGTGACTGGGGATTCGATTTTATCTCTGCGTTAAGAGTCCTGTTCCAAGATTCACAGTAATTGTTTGTTCTATTAAGCTCATTAAAAATTGACCATTCCGAGGGCTTGCGTTTTGAAAACCACTGTGATTTTACATAATCGACGTATGCAGATAATTTATCTTGGGTTACCTTTGATTTTAACAGTGCTGAAACGACCGAATTAATTAACTCATTGGTAATATGCTGTGGCTGCAAATACGGTAGTTTACACATAATCCTCGCAAATTTTTACCCCTCCTCAGCTATCTTTTTTTGTTCCTCAGTTAATTCCCTTTGAATTCAGTTGATTCCCTTAATCAGTTGATTCCCTTAATCAACGCAAGCTATAATGTGGATGAATATATTGGTTGTCTAGGATTGCAGTGTCAACCCGGGAATCTATTTTTGTGCATTGACTGTTTTCGCTCAAGTCTCACAAGCGATATGAATAAATATGTTAGACGACGAGTTTTTCTGTGCCGAAAAGACAATCTACTTATTTTCATTGCCCCCCCTCCAACCCTCATAAGCGACATGCATGAACATATTGGACCAAGAGATTTCTCGTGTCTACACATGAATCTATTTGTGTCCAACTCCTCTCCTCAAGTCTCACAAGCGCAATGAATGAGTTTCTTGGATGTTGAGGTTCTACGTGCTGACACGGCAATATTTTTGTGTCCATTAACGCCTCCCCCCCCCGAACCTTATCAGCAACATTGATGAAGATATTGGAGTATATGAGGTTTCCCTTGAGAATACGGTAATCTACGTAAATGTCATAGGACTATCCCCCAAACCTCATAAGTAGCAAGGATGGTTATATTGGTCATCAAGGTTTGCCGTGCTGGCACGGATATCTGTGTGTGTTTATTAATCACCTTCCTCCGAATCTCATAAACGCATGGATGAACATATTCGACTCCGAGGTTGACCCCGTCAGCACGGGACTATTCTTCTATCCATTGTCTCTTGCCCTAAGTCTCATAAGCGATGTGAGTAAATATATTAGATCCCGAGGTTTTTTTTTTTTTATATTCCGGCCCTTTCTGCCATCTGGCTAATCGGCCCTATCCAACCCTATGCATGCGGCTGTGGATTCTACACTGCACCGCATTCGCACTCCTATAGAACATAGGAGTAGCATGGGAAACTACCACTGATCTCTATATAACATAGACAATGTCAGTTTTCACTGATTATTAACAAAAGTTCGTCTGTTATTCTGGATGTCCTACACGGTAAAATATCCTATAATATTTCCCAATGCTCTCGGTAAATTTACCACTGCCCCATTACCTGCAGCTGACACGGACATGCGCACTAGAGAGAATCTTAGTTCGCTGACTACTATCCGGAGGCGCTGCGTACCTCTCTAATAAATTCACTGGCTGCCATAGGGATCGGCTATCCAGTTATATAGAGATCACTGGAAACTACAGAAAACCCATGCCGGTACAGGCGGTCACTATATTAGCGACCACCCGCTCGCCGGAGCCTCCGGTTGAAAAACTCGGTTCCACGGGGAATCGAACTCACAATCTTTCGCACACTAGGCTCGCAACTAGCCGCTTCGGCCAACGACGTCGGTTATCCCGAGGTTTCCCGTGTCGGCCCGAGAATCTACTTGTGTTCGTCGTTCCCCCTTGCTAAACCTCAATCAATATAGATGAATATGTTGGGTTATGAAGTTTTTCCTCCTGTGTAGCCGGGTTGCACGGTTGTCTACTCTTCCTTTATCAAATCACCTCCCCCCCACTTCTCACGTTATGGGACAAACCACACGGGCGACTACATTAGAGATTTCTCGTGTCTACGCGGGAGTTTTTTTTTTATTGACTCATTTCGCTCAAGTCTCATAAGCAACATGGATGAAGACATTGAAGGTTTCCGTATCCGATACATAAATCTATGTGGATGATATCGGACCCCCCTCCCCCATCCCATACCTTATAAGTAACAAGGATGAATATATTGGACACCAAGGTTTCTCGTGCCAGCACGGGCATCTGTTTGTGCATAAACGACGCGGATGAATATGTTGTGTGCACTTTTATTTCATTAAGTTACCCCCCCCCCTCCTCTGCGACTCATGAATAACATTGATGACTATATTAGAGGTGTCCCGTGTTGGCACGGAAATCCACTTGTGCCCATTAACTCTTCTTTCTCAAGTCTCACAAGCAGCATTGATAAATATGGTTGACTACGAGGTTTCCCGTGCCAGCACAGAAATTTGTTTGATTACAGCACCGTCTCAAGTCTCAACTTATAGAGCCGGAGACTTCATTTAAGAAAAAGGCCGGTAACAAAATTGCTAGGCAACGGTGCACGAGCGATGGACCGTTGCTGAGCAATTTTGTTCCTGATCGCCTTTCTCCGAGTCTCATAAAGGACATGGATAAATGTTGAACTATGAAGTTTTCGTGCCAGCACGGATGTCCCTTTCTACTTCATCAACCCCCCCCCGCCCCTGCGTCTCATAATCAACATGGATGACTGTTGGACGTTTTTCGTGCCGGCACGTTAATCTACCTGCGTAAATTCATCCCTTTCCCCAAGTCTTATAACATGGATGAATGTATTAATTTCCGAGGTTTCCAGTGTCGGCACGGGATTTCATTTTTGTACATTGACTCTCTTTCCTCAAGTCTCATAAGCACCCATATTGGCACGAGAATGTAACTGTGTCCATTGACTTCCCTCTCTCAAGTCTCAAAATTGACATGGTTAAATATATTGGACCCTGAATCGTCCCCCCTCCCAATCTCATAAGCAACGTGGATGGAGATATTGGAGTATGAGGTTTCTCGTGTCGATAGGAAAAATCTAAGTGAATGTTATTGGTCTCCTCCCCAAATCTCATAGACAATAAGCATGAATATATTAGATACCGACGCCTCCCATGCCGGCACGGGAGTTTACTTATGTCCATTGACCCCCTTCTCTGAGTCACATAAGTGACATGGGTGAATATATTGAACTATCAAGCTTTCCGTGTCAGCACGGGTGTCTGCTTATACTTTATGAAATCACCCCCCCCCCCCTACATCTCATAGACAGGATGTATGACTATATTGGAGGTTCCTCGTGTCGGCACCGGAATGTATCTGTGTTTATTGACTCCTTTTCCTCAAGTCTCATAAGCAAAATTGATGATCATGTTGGACTACGAGGTTTCCCGTGCAGGCACGGTTATCTACTCGTGTTCATTAACCTTCTCTTCCAAGTCTCATAAGCGATATGGACGAATAAGCGGGACTATAAGGTTTCCTGTGCCGACACGCGAATCTAATTGTGTCCATTGACCCCCTTTCTCTGAGCTTATAAACGACATGGATGAATACGTTGAATTATCAACTTTTCCGTGCCAGCACGGGTGTCTGCT
Source organism: Diachasma alloeum (assembly GCF_001412515.2). Lineage (NCBI taxonomy): Eukaryota > Metazoa > Arthropoda > Insecta > Hymenoptera > Braconidae > Diachasma > Diachasma alloeum. The sequence continues at coordinate 1,020,189 of NW_021680503.1, forward strand.
TATACTTTATCAAATCACCCCTCCCCCCCTACATCTCATAGACAGGATGTATGACTATATTGGAGGCTCCCCGTGTTGGCACGGGAATGTATTTTTGTTTATTGATTCCTTTCTCCGAGTCTCATAAGCAAAATTGATGAATATGTTGGACTACGAGGTTTCCGGTGCAGGCACGGCAGTCTACCCGTGTTTATTAATCATCTCTCCCAAGTCTCATAAGCGATATGGATGAATATGCGGGACTATAAGGTTTCCTGTGCCTACACGCGAATCTAATTGTGTCCATTGACTCCTCTCTCTTAAGCCCCACAAGAGACATTGATAAATATATTGGACCCTAAGGTTTGTCGTACCGGCACGGGCATATGTTTTTGTCCATTGACCCCCTTTCTCTGAGCTTATAAACGACATGGATGAATATGTTGAATTATCAACTTTTCCGTGCCAGCACGGGTGTCTGCTTACACTTTATCAAATCACCCCCCCCCCCGCCCTTATAATACGGATGAATATATTGGTTCCTGCGTTTTCCAGCGTCGGCATGGGAATCAATTTTTGTGCATTGGCTCCTCTCTCTTAAGTCTCACAAAGAACATCGATGAGCAATTAATCCTGAGGCTCCCCGTGCCGGGACGACAATCGAATGTTACCCAACTTACTCAAATATAGAACTGCTAATGAGTCTTTGATTTGATTACCGAATGGACTCATTGATTCCTTATTTATGTCACTATTTAAAAAAAATAACAATTGAATTAAGATCAACCATTTTGTTTTTAGTCATCCTAGAAGCATAATTACAGCGTCTCTCACGTTATATTCATTAACAAATAGTTGGATAAAAAACAATAGATAAATAATAGTAATAATAATATAAAAAAATAATATTATACAGTTTCATATTCTTAGTTTCGATTCATTTTATTCATTATTATGATATTCCTCATCTAATGAAGCGTCTCACGATTTTTTTTTCATCCTGAAACGTATTTTCACCCGATTTTCAATTTCACTCATTGATAGGTTCTCATCTTTCGGCAGCACGACTATAGGCTAAGAGCTTTTCATTAAGCTCCGCACCGAAGCCCAGGGGGGCTATTCTCAAGAAAAAGCCGCTTTTTCCACCGCTTTTTCGAAGCTGCGATTTTTTGCAGCGAGGGGGCGACACGATAGTAAATGACACGAAGTAATGACTTTGCGAACGCATTATGCGCATTTGCGCTTAAATGCCCCTCCATCTGCAATTTTTCATTTTGGAGCAGCTATAATTTTTATTGAAGTAGAGTGTTAATAATTCACTTCAATACGTGTTACAAATGAGATTAATACTTGACCGATCAATTAGTGAATAGAATTGACTACCTATCGACCATTGAGAGTAGATATTGGTGCTGGTAAATATCTCAGCTCCGATTTTTAATGTCGGAGCGAAAGTGGAAATTCACACAGCCATTGTATACAACCCTTGCTAACCCTGTTATTATTTTCATTAATAAAAGCCAAGAAATAAATCCTATGAACACCGAGTCGGGCAAATCCTCCAGTGGATTTGAGGTACGTCCAATTGCCCTACGTCGCGCATTTAATAATCTATGTAAGCCCCGTTGATGGTCTTCGGCTTCTTCATCAACTAACACTGCACCTGTTATATTGTCCGCCATCAACACGGTTCTTTTGGTTTAAATTTCCCTAAAGTTGACTTATCATAGCTCTCCCAAATGTCAAAAAAATAGACAGATTTAAGGTTTAAAATGCGTTCACAAAGTCATCAATTCGTGTCATTTAGTATCGTGTCGCCCCCTCGCGGCAGAAAATCGCAGCTGCGAAAAAGATGCGAAAAAAGCGGCTTTTTGTTGAGAATAGCCCCCCAGGAATGCTCCCTTTTCGTCACTGATCTCTATATAACTGGATAGCCGATCTCTATGGCAGCCAGTGAGTTTATTAGAGAGGTACGCAGCGCCTCCGGATAGTAGTCAGGGAACTAAGATTCTCTCTAGTGCGCATGTCCGTGTCAGCTGCAGGTAGTGGGGCAGTGGTAAATTTACCGAGAGCATTGGGAAATATTATAGGATATTTTACCGTGTAGGACATCCAGAATAACAGACGAACTTTTGTTAATAATCAGTGAAAACTGACATTGTCTATAAACGCGAGAGGAAGCCGAAGCATGGAGGAATGTCGAAATTAGTACAATTGTTATTAATATTGTATTATTAATGAATTGTATAATCGTTAATAATTGAAAAAATTGAATTTTTAAAAACTACACAGAATCGCCAAAGAATGTTATTAGATTTTTTTAATCGTAATTTGTTGCTAGTTTTAATTGACGTTTTAGTTTTCTCAAAAAATCAATTTTGAAAAATCAGGATTTAACCCACTGTCTTATGTCAAAGTCCATAACTTTATTGTAGAGTAAGATTGAAATCGGAATTTTTGACTCAAAATATGAAAAAAAATCAATAAATTTTTTGACACATGATCCAACATGAATGACCGTTTTTTCAACAATATCCATTATTTATTTATAAAACGGAGATGTTTGAAAAGAAAATAATATGTTGAAAAACGTAATTTGAATGATTCTGATTGTGTATGAATTTTTTATAAATTTTCTCACGTAATTTAATGGAAAAATTTAATAATTGAAAATCTCGACATCTATAGTGTGATCAGTATGAACTTGTAGCCTACTGATGAGCTACTTTAAGGAAATTAATGTATTCAGGAAATTGGGAAACTCAAAATAAATATTCAACTCTATTTATTCGTTCGAAATTTTTTTGTATTTATTAAACTATAATACACCTAGACTGATCGGAATTTATTGATTGAGTATACTATACGAATTTTACCTTTTTCAATTATTATTTACAATTTGGGACGGAGAATGTTTCCACGGCAATTTTCCGAGCACGTGGCCCCCACTGCGGCACGCATGCGCACTGACGTCATCTTTAGTACCTGAGCTACTATACGGCTGCGCTGGCTAACACTTCAATTCGCCTCACTTTGAGAGTGGTGGGAGCATAAGGATCAGCTATCCAGTTATATAGAGATCAGTGCTTTTCGTACATTCCCCTCCAATTACATTAAAGAATAGGCTCTTGGGTTGGAATAGCTGAATACATGTTGTACGATAGTATAATTATACGGGAGTTATATACCTACCATTATTGATTTTTTAGCGTCATGCTAAATAATACAATTTCATGGATTCTGCTAGTTCCATTTCTACAAGGAGATCAATGCAAAGGTTCTTACAAGTTCTCATTCCCGTTAACGTAATCGAAGGACTGAAGAATAAAGGATTTTTCGTCAAAAAAATTCATTGGTAGATATATTATTCTTAGGATTATTTGCTTGGATAGAATCTATATCCGTTATCATTTTTAATCACATAAAACCGTCAAATACTGTTGTAATTCCGCCGGTATACTCAGACTACAGTTAATGACCTTACAGTTATCAATTTTTTACCGTAAATACAAGTAAGAAGATTCATCAAGAGTAGGCATATCTTCAAGAGTACATTGAAGTAATTCTTGATTGGAGGCATTAATTAATTCCGCTGCCTAACTATTTTGTATTCAAATGTTCAGCATGATATTCATTCGTGGCTGCGGTATATCACTGGCTTCAAAGAGTCAATATAATAATTTCTTGTTTTATTACAATTCCTAAATATGCCGTATTAGTAATTAATATAGTTACATCGGCGCAGTTATAAAAAGAAAGTAGACATAAATCGCACAATTGTAATTATATTGATGTAGTCGATTATTTTTCGACATATTGCTAATGTTTGTTGAAGAAATTCTGCTGCAAAAAATTGTATGAAAATTTTATTTCGCCTAATCAGAAGTGTCGAACGAAAGTAAAATTACATTTTAATTCCATTGTTAAATTTGAAAATAAGAAATTTAGGTGATAGGAAGTTTTTTATTCGTAAGTTTGTAGTATTCTGACGCTTGCCTTTTGGGGGCCGTGACCTCAACCCGAAATATCGAAATCGCAACTATCGATATAGAGAAGAGTGGGGTAAAATGGACATTTTTGACTTTTTTAAAAATGTTAATGACAGATTGAATTGTTGGTGAAATGTTTTTTTTTATTTTTCAATAAAAAGAACAATTTTTTCCCTTGGGTTTTCATTCGTAGTGGCGAACAAATCAAATATTTTCCAAAATCAATGCATGGAATAATTAGGAAATCATTTGGGAAATTTTAGGAAACCATTTTCGTAATTTAGGAACGAATAGTTAATTAGTAATCATTAAAAAATTATTTCACCGTATACTTGGCGAAAATTCATGAAAAAAAAATAATTTCAACTCTAATCGATGTAAAATAATTTGGGAATCATAGGGAAATAGTTATTTCTATTTGGGAAAGTGACTGGATAAAGCGCACATGTTCTTTAAAACATGCCGTAAAATTCAGCTATTGTTTTTTTAATAATTTTTCCATCTATTTCGTGAACAATTCATTGTAAGAGAAGAAATAGGATGTCTTTGGAATTTTTAATCGAGTTTAAATGACGAAATATCCCACTCAATTATTGAGTTTATTATTTTACATTGTGTCTATATTTTAATTTAATTTTACATTCTCCCATAAAAATTTTGGATATTACAATAAAAATGTAAAATATTGATAATCCATCGTTATTTGAAGACAAAAACCATTAAAAAAATTTCAAGAAGTTGAAAAATTGCTGTTAAAAATTATTATTAATGAAGAAATAAATAAATAAATAAATAAATAAATAAATAAATAAATAAATAAATAGACACATAAACAGCAGTCCCACTGACCGTTAAATTGAAATGTTTGGTATTGAAAAACATGAGAGTGCTCAACAGGATGTGCGGCGAGTGTGCCCCGAGCTGTTTGCACTCCCACAGATGTTCCTGCTCGACTCGCCTGACAATGAACTTTGCATCATTATATAGAACCGAGAACTTGGTGACCACCTCATTGAGATAATCGGTGAATTTCTCGTAATACGTATCCGTAAAGATATTATCAATCCTATTATTCTCAAAGAGATACTGCTGAATCCCAAGACACAGATAATGGATAGTGTCAGGTGCATACTCAGCCCCATTGGGTTTCCTCACTTCCTTGAGAAAGAGACAGAGTGAATAATTTAGTTCATCAGGAGTGAGCTGAAGCAGATCAGTCTTGAAGGGTTTGACAGGCCTGCCCGCAGCATCTCCATCTCGCTGTTTTTCCCCACGACCCACTGCCTCCAGGCGTTCACCCCAAAAGTGAACTTGAGGGCCATGTTGGCATCGGGTTTCTCGAAGGGTTCCAGCGCCTTCGGTGGGGTCTGCGTTTCTGGCGGTGGCATCAGAGGCACCCCAGTGCTGGGCGAGCGTCTCCCCTTCTTATTAGTCGCCCCCTTCGCCTTGTAAGAAACAGTTCTCTTTCTCCCTCCTGTCTGCTTCTCCCCGACATTCTGGTTCTCCGCTCCCTCGCTCTGGGGAGTGGCAACAATGGTGCAGGGTGTCAAAGCAGCCTCCAGGTCCACTGCAGGGTCCTCCAGCTCCCCAATGGCCATCTTCAGCGCCGTCTGGAGCATCTCGTCGCCGAAGGCATTCCCCCCATCAACAGGCAGCGCGCTGTAATTGTAATAATTATAGTTTTGAGGCTTTCGCGGCCATGATTAATGACATCTTTGGCTTCCGGATGGATGCCGCGTTTGGATTCAGCGTTGCGCCGACGTTTCGCAAACATTGCAGTCTGCATCTTCAGGGCTATGAGTTCCGATTCTGAGCTCCGATGTCTTGGGATAGTCCTTATATGCCTTCCCTTGTTCTGGGGGGAAGGGGACGGGGGGGGGTCTGCCAACCATGTTTTTAATTGATCAGCTGGTCAAATAAAAAACCGGGAGGACGGTTTTCCAAATGGGGTTCACTTCATATCCTCTGTCCCTGTTGAGGTTGTTAGGGTTTTTATGGATCTCCAAACCCTCTCGGTATTTCCTTTCGAAATACCCTTGAGATTTGGCCAACATTCTGGCTTGGTCGTACTGGATAGTATGTCCAGTGTCCATCCAGTGTTCAGCCAGGGCAGACTGTTCTAAGTGACCGTATTTGGAGCACCGCTGGTGTTCCTTGATCCGTGTACTGATCTTCGCCCTGGTTCGACGCAACGAGGACGGCACTCTAGGCCACCAAGTATATCACAAGCCAACTCACACGGTAGAGTACTTGGCAAACATCACATTCGAACGATCTTCCAGTCTCCAAAGAAGATCGGACAGATGCTGCCAAGTGCAAAGGATCCAAGACCACCTCTGAGCACACCAGGAGGGTACGAGATCCCCTGTTCATGCGGGAAAGTGTACGTTGGAGAAACCGGGAGGAAGATCAGTACACGGATCTAGGAACCCCAGCGGTGCTCCAAATACGGTCACTTAGAACAGTCTGCCCTGGCTGAACACTGGATGGACACTGGACATACTATCCAGTACGACCAAGCCAGAATGTTGGCCAAATCTCAAGGGTATTTCGAAAGGAAATACCGAGAGGGTTTGGAGATCCATAAAAACCCTAACAACCTCAACAGGGACAGAGGATATCAAGTGAACCCCATTTGGAAAACCGT